>NC_139344.1:270994150-271171650 GCF_055883805.1 Amblyomma maculatum | reverse complement strand
ACATGGCTGAGTTGGTAGGAGATAAGAATAAGTCTAGGGTTCTTGAATCCCTAGTTAGACATCGGGTAGTCTCACATGTAATAAGGTAGCTAATGAGTATATCTTAGTAATAGAGGCACAAATTAAGTGTTTAGTGATTAGCCGGCTGTAAAATTTTATGCACGGTAACGACGATCTGCAAGGAGAGTTGGCGAATGGGAGTCATTAATTCTGCGTCGTCGTACCCTCAAAGGCACAGATTAAGTGTCCTACTAATTTTTTCCCTCGAGCCGTATTGTTCTACGAGCGATGATCACGCATTGGTGCCTTTGCCGACTGCCCAAACAACGCAGTACGATGCGCGAGAACCTCCCCCACGGCCGAGGTTAGTGACGGCTTTTGGCAGGTGCGTGCCGTATCAAAGCGCACAAATGGCCAGAGCATATGGCGTTGTAACCGCAGGATTCAACCAAAAGTATGCGGCAAACATCTGGCGCCTCCACTGCTTTCAGTATTGCCGCGCGTGTAATTTTTATGAGCTCTTTCTCTTCCTGTTGGAACAGCAAATATTGCGTCACGTTGAAGAGCTGATATGATTGACAAGATAAAAAAAATAACGTTATGAGTTTTTAGACAAATTGAATTGTCTCTGGTGCAAAATATCATCAAGCAGTGTTTAGGCTCCGGTAAGGTCTTACCTGTACTCACCTATGGGACTGAAACGTGGGGTCTAACGAAAATGATTCTACTTAAGTTGAGGACAACGCAGAGAGTTATTGGAACCAAAATAGTAGATGTAACATTAAGAGATAGGAAGCGCGCAGAATAGGTAAGAGAAATAACACGAGTTAATGTTAATAACGTTCTAGTGGAAATCAAGAAGAATAAATGAACATGGGCTGGATATGTAGTGCAAGAGCGGATATCCGATCGTCGCTAAGGGTAACAAATTGGAATCGAAGGGAAGGAAAGCATAACAGGGGACGGATGAGGGTAATTAAGAAGTTAGCAGGGGTGAAGTGGGTGCAGCAATCACTGGATTGTTTTAATTCGAAGAGCATGGGGGAGGTCGTCGCCCTGCAGCAGGTATACTCCGGCTGATGATGTGTTTTAACTCTGTTTGAACCCCGGTCTGCGAACATTACATTTAAGCCCCTTCGTATACTCCATGCAGTGAACCAGCCGCTGATGTATGAGTCTCCCAACACAAAGAATAAGTTCTACATGCATCGGGAGTCATGTACTTCAACGCGGTCAAAAGTGTGTCCAAAAATCTCGGCTACAGCTGTGCCCTACTCTCGAAGAGCCGCCCTAGATCGGATTCCAAATATGCAGCTGTTTGCAGCCGCTGCAGAGGCCCTTACGCAAATAGGCAACGAGCACACACTACCGCTTGTCTTGTGGTGCTCCCTAAACAACCAGAAACATGTTCACATCGGGATTAGTAGATGGTGATCGCAACCTTTTGTATTGTTTTAAAGCTTTAGTTTTGCTCTGGTGTCAGCAGCATATGCAGTGAGTTCATTAACGTCCTGCACACACTGCATCCTCTATTCGCCCTAGCTGAACAGCCAGCAAGAAGACGAACAGGAGCTATAAAATGATTATTGTGAGCTCAAGAAGGCTCAGTGGTTTACGAAAGGAAAATGTACAGGCTAAGAAAGCGAGTATATATGGTGATCTGCTACTGAAGGCTACGTTGTGGGTTTCTTAACCAGCTGTGTATCGGCTGCATGTCCATGGTGGTGAATCGCGAGCACTCCTTTTATGCATCAAGGGACGCTATCACGATAAAAAAAAATAAAGAGTACTCACCTGCGTTGAGGTGGCGCTGCGTAATATCCTGCCTAGATTCGGGGTAATCCTGAGCCATCCGCCACGTCATGTGTAGCTATGGCGACAAAACGAGGTTGATCAGAATTAACACGAGTTTCAAAATTGCATGTAAAGTGCGCCACTAAGGGTCGCATAGGGGTCGAGTGGTTTTGTCAACGAAAAGGCTCCTAAACAGGTCGCGCAGCCTGTCTTCCACGACTGAGACACCTCCGTCACATGATGTCCACTCTGTACAGCCAGCAAGGAGCAGGAGTAACAAGCGAAGTAAACGTTTATATCTCCTGATGCATAAAGAACATGTTTTCTCCCCCATCTTCGGTGAGTTTGCGGCACATCGCAAACTCAGAAATTTTCTAAAATGCCATAGTGGATATAGAGCTACCGGTTGATATACCGGCGCGTGAGGTATTTCGGTGTCGTTGTTAGGCTGAAGGTAAATTCTGCGCAATATAATTAAGCTTTTTAAGCCAAGTGTTTCTACTTGTGGCTTTCTCCCGTTGATAGTATTCCTGATCTGTTTTTTAGACAGATCTATTGTTGGGGCAGCCCTCGTTCCTTGTGTTGCGCTCTTTCTTGTTTACTCCTCGTTCATATTCTGCCTCCCTCACGGCTTTTGTAAATATAAAAAGGCCTTGGAAGGTGAGGGCAAGGATTCACCTGCCTCGCAGTGATTTGAAGTTTGAGGAATGACAGAAGGACTCCGATATACGTCTGAGAAGCAAACTAGGCAGCCTGGTCACTTTTGGAATATAAGGTAGACAAACAAAATTTCTTTCAAACTCTCATTGTATTTGGAAACTGTGTGTTAAATCCAGAGGATTTATGAAATCGGCATTAGGAATCGAGGAAAAATCTTCTGTTTCAAAGATATGCATGACGTAAGAAATTCAGAAAAACACGCGTACAAGACAGGTGTCAGAACCTGCCAGCTTAAAAATGGAGAAAGGCGTTTTAGCTCAATGCACTGCGAAATATATATATATATATATATATATATATATATATATATATATATATATATATATATATATATATATATATATATATTGCTGCAATTCTTTAGATTGCATAAAAACGCCCAGATTGCATGATGGATGAGGCTAAAATGGCGTGATACGTAGAAATAACGCTATCTGGAGCACAAGCTGAGAAACTTCCGCGCGTTAGCAGCGTAAATAATCGCGTACACAGGGCCCTCAATGGTCAAGTCTAATGCCGCAGATTAATGACATGAAATAAATGCGATGAAGGATTACTGTCGGCTGAAGTTTCATCGGAATGACGCTGGACACCTTGTCATTACCCAGACAATGGGTGCGACCGGCGGTATGATAACCAGATTTACAAAGTCCATTAATTAAACACGCATTCAATAGTGGGTTCGTTGTTTTCGTGAAGATGCATGTCCTCGATGCCAGCTGTGTAAGCTCGAGAAACGTTCGCAAGCCCTATGCTACCATCTACTGAAGTCGCCTTGCTTCATCTTTGGAGAGAACTAATAAGCCACGATTCGATTAGACGACCAAACAGCTCGTTCATCTAGCACAACTTGCACCAGCAAAAGTCTTGTTCACTTCTTTATTCAGTTTTGTTTATTTCGGTTTTATTTAAGGAGTCGTTGGCATCAATTGTCAGAGACGGCAGCCCGCTCTCTTCAATTATATTAAACACGTAATCATAAATGAATACATTCGGAAGTAAGAGTGATTGCATTCACGAAAAGATGAAATATGCGAGCTCCATCCATTCGTTTCAGGAATACGAGTCTCCACGCGCAGTCCGTACGATAAATTAGATCCACGGATACACGTTTTTCAAAGCTGCGGATAACTTTATCGATTTATGTCGCAGTGTAAATTGCTTTTCTCCAAAACAAACGCCTGATCAACTTTACCCTAATTAGCTATCACATATAAAATGCGCCGATATCGTGGCCTACTCTCAACCTGAAGGAGCATGTTTAACTCACCTCGCCTGATGTTTCATTTGCAATCCTCAACAACATAAGGAAAGTGCTGCCGTTAGCTTTCGTCGAATCGTCACCCCTCACATTTAAACATGCAAACCGGGGGTCAACAGCCCTGATGAGGTTAGAACAAAGGACTCCACTCGCTCCTGCTGTACTGCCTTTATTTTTGCTTTCTAATGTGCAGTGAAAATTGCTCAACAAACAACCATGCTTTCTCTAATTTAGTTCAACAGTTCTCTCAGCTTTGCTTGCATTGGAGTCGCTTTCAAGGTGCACTAATTAGTCTAGTACGGCGGCGCTAATGCTTTTGAGTGCAAATCACAGGAGGGATGGGTGGATTAACACCACAGTCAAGCGCGATCGAGAAAGATCGAAACTCTGTTTAAGTGGGCGCTAGCTTCGGATCACTAATCTGTGACGCTCAGAACAGCAAAGCTAAACTTGCCAGTTTCCCGCTCCACTGCAGCCGACTTTTGCTGTTTCGTGCTGCATGTTCGATCATTCAATTTGTTTTGTCTCCTCCAAGTAAACTTATTTCTGTCCCGAGCCAGTATTCAGGAGATACTGGAGTAGCTTGGAAAGCTTGAGGAATCATCTGAGTGAATATATAGGTGACAAAGTTATTTGTAATTAGCTCAGGATCACGAGCCCACGTGACGTCACCAGTTTACCAATAAAATTATCAAGGGCTGCTTACGGATCAGGCATTGGAAAAGTTTATCCCGCCTGTGTGGCGCAGTGGTTACGGCTCTCGACTACTGTTCCCGAGAATGCGGGATCGAATTCCGGCCTCAGCGACCGCTTTTTCGGTGGAAGCGACAAGCAAGGCGCCCGTGTGCTGTGCGATGTGAGTACACGTTAAAGAACCCCAGGTGGTTGAAATTTCCGGAGTCCTTCACTACGGCGTCTCTCATAGCCTGAGTCGCTTTGGGACGTTAACCCCACAAACCAAGCGAAGAGTTTATTTTCCTAATTTTATCCAGGAGCGCATTCCGCTCACATTTAAACACACAGACATTTAAATGCGCACAGAGGAAGCCATTCAGGCGAAGGCAACTTTTAAGACGTCTGCATTTTTAATCGGGTTTCACATACGTGCCAAAAACATTCCACTTATATATTCAACCTTTTTAACGCATATGTGGACCCAGATAAAGAATGTAGGACCACAGTGTAAAGCATTCGTCCTTTATCGAAGTCTTAAATTAATGACAAATGACGACGACCAGTTAGCGACTTCGATGCACGTGTTTCAAAATACCACTCAAGTTATTGAACCGGGACCACCACCACAGAGGGAACGGGGAGGCTGGACGTCCCGTAATGGAATCTAATTTGAGCACATATTATCGCGCAGTGAAATCATTATGCCCAACCATCTCCGCTTCTTCGCTTCCGAAGAGGACACAGAACCTTACTTGTAAGAATTTACCATAGAAATACTTTAACCTGTATGCCATATATACTGTTAGAAACGTGCCATTAGTGTTACCCCTCCCCCCCCCCCCCCCCAGCTGGCGAATAATAATATATAATCAAGGTTTGTGCCTATCATTTGTGAGGGTACATACAGCCATGAAAATAGTTCCTCCTAAGCGTCCTTGGTGCATTGATTACTGTGCGTCGATGAAAGTTCTTCCCAAGTTGATACCTTTTCAGCGCTGATAATGGTGCGCGTACAACCTTTTCGATCGTGATAACAGTGATCGAATTCAGCTATTACCCTCTATGATATTTTGTCCTCATAGACACAGATGGGCGTATTTCATGAATATATACGACAATTTCTCGAGTTGATTGCACTTAAGGGCTTCTGTGATAGGCGAGAGAAGAAGTATCCTGCAGGCTGAAGATTCGATTTGCTTGGAAGAAGGGGGGAATGGCATTCGCAGCTCTCTCCTTCATTAGGCGTTTGTGAGAAAGCAAGAATAACGGAACGTCGCCCCAGTGCAAAACTTTGAGTGACGCCTTGCCGATTACGATAAACCGAAGTCTACCAAACGTACCACACAAAGTTAAGCTCAAAGCGCAAGAGCGGCAAAGACCAATATTCAGAGTAAGGTTTAAAAGCATATATTGATGAGAGGGCATTAACAATCCGCGAGTTCTGCTTTTGGTTAATGACCTGACGCGTGGAAGGTGAAGAAAAAATAGGAAAAGTAATTACTTGATTCAGCTAAAGTAAAACAAAAAAAAAAAAGTACGTCAGCAAGAGCCACATAAGTTACGAATACGCGCTGCCATGCATTCCTCAGATTTTTTGTTGTCTCCTTTCTTCATGCACGCATTACTTAGCATGCCCCTTGGATAAGTTTTTGCTTTGAGGAACAGCTTCCCACATGCAATCATTGCTGGCAAAGCTTTGTCCGGACGAGTGAGCTAGTGCTTCTTTCACAATCAGCCCCATTAAAGTTTTCCTCTGTTTTGGGTGGGGGGAAGATCAACGTATGGAGGGACACGCCTACGATAATAGCTCTGTAGAGCTAGTATGCCCCGAACCGATGAGAGCACCGCATGGGAGGAATAAAATAGAAAGACAAGTCTGCTTGTGCAGTGATGCGTCTAAGTATGTCCTTTCTTTCCTCCTGTTCCTCAGAACTTTGTGGTCTGTCTGCTGGGCGAAACCACATATACCTTCCCGGATACATACTGGTAGCAGAAATACGCAAACTGCATTTTTTTTTTTTTAGCAAACTATGACTGAACATCTTGTACAGCGTGGAGGCTGTTTCTTCGTAGGCAGCTGTAGAAGCGTTATATATTCTTAAAATAGCGGCGGTACCAGGCCAGACTCGCGTAAAACAACTATTCAAAGGAGTGTGATAGCTGTTTCAAAATTTCGGTCATTAAATATGCGTTCACATAAGTTCACATAAATATGCGGCTGGACTAACATGCCGATGAGCTTTTTCTTACGGCTTCAGGTTTGCTCTTTATCAAAAAGACTGCACTTAATGAAGTGCCGCTATATATTGTGCTTTTAGTCGGCATAGCTGCCGTTGCGGCTATGCTATTCCGGAGCTCAGAACCAGGTCTCGAGTTCAAACCCGCCCGCATTTCTACTTAAAGAAAATTGAATAGATTGGATAGATGTGCACTGTATAACTGAACTGATCTGACGAGGTTCGCTTTACTGAAGTGAATACATGAACATGCTTATTTGCACTACAAATTTGCCGATAACTACCCCTAAATGTGCACGTGCGTATGATTTTATAAAGAACATCGGTGGGTCCATACAGTACGCTCCGCGCTTTTCTGTGGTTAGTATTTTCGTATATTAAACAGCATAAAGGGGACTGATTGAGCATCATTGTTTATACGGCGCTACACAACCCAACCAAAGCAGAGGTGAGTGAAAAGAATGAAGACCTGCCGGTGTGCGGTGCGCAATATTGTGAACATTTATAATCGCGAAATCCTTCACACGCTGACCATCAACGACCATGAACCTTGTCAGATCTTGCTTGCACCGCCGCTCTGACTGGCAAGTTATTTCGTGAGGTCACAACTACTTGGCCTCGTGGGGGTAATTCAAACTAAGCACGGCACAACGGCTGCAATGCATGAGTCTGCTTGACGGGTCCTTCAAGTCCGCAAACAAAACAGAGAGTGATGGAGCCTATGACTGACCAACGACTGACCATGGTTTCTTGTGATTTCACACTAAAAAAAAAAAAAAAAAAGGAAGCGAACAATTGCAGCGGATTTTAACCGGTCGGGTTCACACCCTGGTACTTGGGTTCAGCAGCCGAGCCTCTTAAACGCCGAGCCACCGCGGCGGGTGCTTTCACTCTTTAAAAATAGATTTTGGTCGGGTTATAAAGCTCAGGCATTTCACGAGACGGCTCTCAGATAGCGCCACAACTAGATTTAAACCCGTGGCCTCCGCGATCATGCAGCCCGTTGAACCGGAGCTTTTTGAGGAGGAAACCATTAAACATCCGCTATTTGAGGAGACGGCTCTACTTGCATAGCTCAAATTGTAATGCACCGCCCTAATAGCCGCAGGAATTTTGTTACAATTATTATGTAAAAACTGCAATTACACCGAGTAGTTAAAACAAGTAAGACGAAAAAAAGCCACTGCTTTCGCATTTTATAATCGGTTTAGCAGAGACAACTCCAGTAAATATTTTATTTTTTATTATTTCTGGAAAAAGAGAAATGGGTAATGTAGTTATTTTGTGCCTGAAAGATCATTGAATATAAAGTAGCAAAAAAAAATCAACAATCAAAAGCATTTAGTGGGGAATAAACCCATGCCCACCATGACCAGCGTAGAAGGGATTTCTGCAGCAGGAGAATGAAGGTAACCCGTAGGCTGTTGGCGAATATTAAATGAATCATTTTTAACCGTTGCAAATAGAGATCTATGGCCGGCCATTAATGCAACAGCAATATCGCTGTTTAGATTTTTGAAAATGCAAATACCTTTGGCGATGTGGCTCAGTAAATTTTGGCTGCCTCACGCCAAAAATACCCGCTTTAGCGAAGTGCCACACCACCATCTTTATGCACGCCACAGCTTGCTATTTAAATACACGCGAGACAGAGCGGTGAAAAGGCGCAATAGCGCCTTTGTTATTGTCTCCCCTTCGCTAAATAAGCCGCGTACGTGCTTATGCAAAAACACTTTGCACGCCATTTGAAGGGTTTACGACTGCGACATTCGCATTTTCAACACGCAGCTAAACGCTTCCGTATACTACTCAGCATCATTTTATTTCAAGTTTTCGGGAATGCATTTTTATGAAAGGAATATGCTCCTCTTTTCCGTGGCTTCTTCCACAGCTGGGTCTTCTTCAGTTGCGTTCAGCTGTCAGCAATAACAAAAAAGCAGGACGATGTATAACTGTTTTATAGCGCGAATAGATTGCTAAAGAAAAAGGGAGCGGCTTAACGCCTGATTAATTTAGCATGAACCCCGTTACGAGCTTTGTGAAAATGCAATTTTCTAAGCCCTGCCCTGCTTTATCTTCTTATGGTGCAATCATATTCGAGGCCGGAAACTGTAGCAAAGCGTCAGAGACGGTCCCTAGTTCAAGCCTATATAATGACCATAAGGATTTGGCTCAGCCAAAGGTGATTTCCATTTCGGTTCTTCTAAGAATTTTCACTCAGCTGTAGCTATGCCCTTAATTCATGCAAGACTGCAAGCGGCGCTGCAATGCGAAATGCAAATCCCCCAAACGAACTCTTAGGAACCGAAGAAAATTTCAAGAGATCACGAAACAAACTGCGTAGCGTGAGAGGTTCTTTGACGAAAGCAACGTAAAAAGAAAAAAAAAAATCTGTTTTTCCCTAGTTCGAGTTAAACCTTGCCGTCCACTTTTAGACGCGTGACCGAACGAAACGCCGCGTTGAGAGTCATAAGCCGATGCAGACAGAAGTAACGAAATGAAATAAAAAAGTGCAGAAAATAACAAAGAAAATAAGGAATCAACTTCGCACCTACTTGGACAGCACGCGCACCTTACACTGGCTTCTCGTTCCAGGAAGCGCAGTTCGCAGGTCTCGCCACTTTATCGCCCACTGTGTGCTCGGAGTGGGCAGGTGGGAGGACTTTGTTTGGCCACCAGCGGTGAAAAGTAAACAGCCCATGAAGCAGAACCTCTCCCCTCTTGCCCTCCTTCTCTGCTGAGCTGAGCAGCTTGAGCTGGAAGACAGCATGCCGGCAGCATCACGAAGTTTTCTATATCTCGCAGGAATAATTCAAATTTGCGTGCCATTTCGTCTAGCAGCGCGCGGACGTGTGCGTTCTCGCCTCGTGTGTGGGACGGCGTGCTTCGAGCTGGGTGAAGAAAACTGCTGATGCAGAAAACAGGATCCGCTGACGAAATATTTATCCTGATATAGGCAACCTAGTTTTCCTTAGGTGAACCGTTTGGCGCGCCACAGACTGGGCGGCACGTTGCCGGCTATTCCACTCGCTTTGATCGCTGCGAAGGTTTCGGCAAGGCTCACGCTAATGTATAACGCAATTAAACCCATCTCCTTCCTAGCATCGCCATCGAGTTGTCAAAAACGACTCACATTTGCAGGCGCGTAGTCATACATAATACGTTGATATTCGGGAACTTCAGCTCTTTAGAATGCGTGGCATGTGTTTTGATTTTCAGGCTCTTGTGATCGCGCGCCCGAATGCAATACTAATCTCACCGTCACCATTGACGAATTTGATACGGAGGGTAGGACAAAGTCGACTTTGTTCCACTAACTTTATGGAGGCGAAATTAGGCTTTCATGCTTTATTTTACTTTGCCCTGCAAACCCAGCACGTTACGATTTTTTGTTAACCCATTATTCTGCCTGACGTAGCATCGCGGCATCGCAGCTGTCTCTACTTGGCATTTTGTGGTAATGCACCGTAGCCTTAACGTTCACGCCAAGCCTGGTTTTCTTGGACATTCATTTTAATTTTGTTGCGAGAGGGCTATGCTGCAGCCTACTGTTATGAGCATACTGATGCAAGGGTTTAGCCCTTCCTATTTGTAGCAAAAGTTTGCGTTTATATTGTCTCCCGCACTCACACCAAGCATATAGTTAAGATCACCATAAAAATTCAATGCAGAGCATTTTAGACAAAATTGTGAGGCAAATATGACAAGTGGTGAGATATTGTTTTAAACATACTGGTGGAATGGTCTACTAACCTTTCGTCACATAGCAAACATTTGCTTTTAATGTTTTCTTGCACTGCTCTGCTAGTCAAGACTGCCATATGAAACCAATGTTTTTTATTTTTAATAATACACGACATAATTTTACAAGCATTCCGAGGGAGTATCTGCAAACACATTTATTGTTACGGGGCAGGCTTACGACTTGCGGAAATGTTGCAACCACAAATAACTTTAGTAAAACTTGTCGGGCTAGTTGGTTCATAGTTCAATGCAATAAAAAGCTGCTCTAATAAGACACGGACGAAGGAAAGACAGGACGCACACAAACGAAGACTGACAACTTTATTTCGTGAAGAAAACCAATTCATATATACGCGATCTCCGCTACTATCTAATCGCACAAAAAAGAAAAAGAAACCAGCACGCGAAGAAGTTGCGTACACTAAATCAACAAGAAATAGCAAATTCTGCTTCAAAGATGTTAAACTTAACTAGGGCCGGCCCACTAAGTAAACCAAAACCAAAAAGTCATCCAGTCTAACGGATGATCAGAAACGACCATCAAATGGTAATGCAGGAATACAAATCAGTGAAGCAAGACAAGACCCGTAGTACATCAGAACACCATCTTCTGGCTGCGACAACGAAAAATAGTGCAAAAAACCAGGTAACACAAGCAACTTATACAAGCCTCGTCAGAAACAATAAATATAGTGAAAAAACGCACCAAGTCAGACTAAAACCAATTGTCCAACAATAAAAACAACCACAAAAACAAAACAGAAAGAAAAGACGCGGATCTATGACATTCGACCGTATTTGAAAAAAAAAAAAAAAAACCACATACACATCAAAGAAGGCCAAAGCAGAGGCTATACATGACCTTTCAAAAACTTAAATTCTTTATCCGACAAAGAAATAGAGGGCTTGCTGACGCAAAAGCTTCTAGTGCCGATGTAGAAGGTTTCAATTACTAGGCGCTCCTATTTGTCTTTGGACCTTGCCAGAAACTTCGTACTCTCAAATTAAAGTACGCATTCCCGTTTGTTCTCTTTCTTGCAATCAGCACAGTGCTCGGCCAAAAACTCTCTTCCATTTTTCTCCACATTTACCCTGTGCTCTCTTGCTCTTTTATTAAAGCACGTGCCGGTTTGGCCTATGTAACCCTTTTCACAACTTGGGGGAATGCGGTACACTACTCCATAAACACATTCTGTGAATTTGCTTTCATGTTTGATGGTGCAGGGAGGCTTCCTATTCTCTTTCATCATCGCACACACCTTCGAGAGATGGCAAGGTGCGGAGAAAACGATACTTACGCCGCCTTTCTTCGCAGCTCTCTTCACATTGTGCGAAATTTTATGAAGATATGGGATTACGTGGATCTTCACTGACTGCTCCTCTTCTCTACTTTTGCTGCCAGTCTTCATTTTTTGTAACAATTTCTCGCACACGCCCGAAATGATATGCGAACGATACCCAGCAGCTAGCAAACGCTGAAGCTGGTACTGAAAACTTTCTTCAGCCATATGGAAGCATGACTTATCCAGGGCCGACGTGATGAACAACAAAATGATGCCTTCTTGACAAACTTTAAATGGGCACTGCTATATAGAGGCAGCGCTTTTTTCGACCTGGGTTTGAAGGACCAACACATACATTGTTCCCCTAAGTCCAGGAACTGAAGCTGTCCCTCTAAAGGAAACTCGCTGGTGAACTGGAGCCCGCCGGAAACACACGAAAAAGTGGACAGGACCATCGCGGCCATATCTTGGATGTTGCCGTTCGCAGGAGCACTCAGGAAAACCAGATAATCGTCAACGCATCGGCCCACACAAATCACACCCAAATCTTGCAACTTCCCTTGTAAGCGCCTGTCAAAGGAAGCCAGAAAAATATCGCTTACATATCGTTTACATAAGCCAAACCGGCATGCTTTAATGAAAGAGCAAGAGAGCACAGGTTGAATGTGGAGAAAAATGAAAGATCGTTTTTGGCCGAGCGCTGTGCTGACTGCAAGAAAGAGAACAAACGGGAATGCGTACCTTAATTTGAGAGGAAGAAGTTTCTGGCAAGGTCGAAAGACAAATGAGAGCGCCTAGTAATTGAAACCATCTACATCGGCACTACAAGCTTTTGCGTCAGCAAGCCCTTTCCTTTGTCTTTTGTCGGATAAAGAATGTAAGTTTTTGGAAGGTCATGTATAGGATCTGCTTTGGCCTTTTTCATGTGTCTGCGGTTTTTTTTTTTTTTTTTTTTTTGGGGGGGGGGGGGGTCAAATACGGTCGAATGTCATAGCTTCGCGTCTTTTCTTTCTTTTTTGTTGTTGTGGTTGTTTGTATTTGTTGGACAATTGGCTTTAGTCTGACTTGGTGCCTTTTTTCACTGTATTTATTATTTCTGACGAGGCTTGTATAAGCTGCTTGTGTGACCTGGTTTTTTGCACCATGTTGTCGTTGTCGCAGCTTGAAGATGGTGTTCTATGGGTCTTTTCTTGCTTCACGAATTCGTATTCGTGTATTACCATTTGATGGTCGTTTCTGATCATCCGTTAGACTGGATGACTTTTTGGTTTTGGTTTACTTTGTGGGCCGGCTCTCGTTAAGTTTATCATCTTTGCAGCAGAATTTGCTATTTTGTGTTGATTTAGTGTACGCAACTTCCTCGCGTGCTGGCTTCTTTTTTTGTGATTAGATAGTAGCGGAGATCGTGTATATATGCCTTGGTATTCTTCACGAAATAAAATTGTCAGTCTGCGTATGTGTGCGTCCTGCCTTTCCTGCGTCCGTGTCTTATTAGCGCAGCAAATTTTTACTGCATTGAACAAATACCTTACCGTTGATAAAAATTTGCTTGTCCAGGATTCCTGAGCATGCGTTAGTAAAATTATTATTTCCGTTTCCTAAAAATAACAGCCGCAGATAATATAACAGCTTTTCTGCGGGTATGTATTTAACGGACGTTTAACAAATCAGTCCGTGAAATTGGAGTGTGAATATAAGTTACATCATTGATCTGATCTCATCAATTCCCTAACCCGCATTAACGACATGCCTTACGGACTTGTACCCATTTCAAAAGCCTTTGCGCCACCCCTCGGACGCGTTCCGGAATCCGGATAGTCTCGGTCGGTAAAATCACTGCACCATTACTATCTCTTGCATGATGTCCTCATCGGCAACATATTTTTTCTCTTTCAGAGCATTACATCCTGAGGTAGCAATGCATTTCTGCGTGGAACTTCTACCGCTTTGTGTGACTAATTGCTGGAGCATCAGGCAGATGACAAAAAAAAAAGTATATCGGCAAATCTGAGTCCCTGGAAATAAACAATGTATGATGGCATGAAGGCGTGATTTCGCCTTCTATCGCCACCTCGAAGTTGTACGCTCTGATCAGAAGGGACTTCGGTGGGAGTGAAAAGGGGAAGCTCCCAGGGCTTAGATTATAATGTGCACTGAAAAGTTCCAAGCGCGCCTTATTAATCCAGATTCCTCATCTACGGCTCTCTCTAAATGTCAGTGCAGCAGTTGGATAAAGAAAATATAAAGAAGAGACACTAGTGGTCCGACACACGTTGCTACACGAATTGACCTAATGGGGTACAAGTGCTAGATTAAGATTGGCGAAGCCGCTATTATCTCATACATCCAATAACCTTCTTGTAAGACACCAATATTGTGTGGTCGTCTCGTTGCCTATTATTACGACCTAGCGCTCCTCAGTGCCGGCCAAATTCGCGTTAGCTCAATAGAAGGGGATTTCTTACGACCATTTACTCTTGCGGACTGAGTAAGAAGCATAACAGAAGACAAAAAAAAAAAAGTAAAGGAGACAAGAAAACAAAGGGTGGTCTCTGGGCCTCTTCATTTTGTACCATTTTGGCGCTGCTTATTATTTATTCTGCAAGACGCTCCAGGCTCAGGCAAGCATGTCCCTAATGGTTCTTTCTGAGTAACGTAAATGCACGTGGCAAACGTTTCCGGCGCTTAGAGCTAGGCGCCCTTGATATATTATTTTCGCAATGTGAAGATCAGCAGATGGGCTGCTTCAGTTCAGTTGCAGTATACACAAAAGATAGTCGGGTAACTATGAACGACGAAGATGGAAGAGGATTTCTCTAAGACGCGTTAGTTGTTATTCTACAAAGCGGATTTCAGGCTTCTTTTCTCAATACCTGCGGTATCTAAACCATGCGCCCAGAGCACTGTCGCTGTGGTGCGTCTGTACATCATGTCACTGATTCTTTTTGCAGCGTCGTAATTGGCAGCTCCCTAGGAGGAAAGTTCCTTCAATTGCAGGAGTAGGACGAAGCTGCCATCCCTCACAACAGATTATTGTAAACGAATAAAACTTTAAAGGAAGAACTACAGTCCGGGACACTTGAACAGGCTGGCCGCTAGGGCAGCTGTCTCGTTGCCGACAAGGAGGCGCTGGCCATCACCTGCGGCTATCCAGCCAATCACTCCATTTGAACAAGCTGGTATACGGCAAAGTGGGGAGGGTGCCTGTATGCCGGATGCGGAAGAGTAGCGAGAGTAGCTCCCCGGTATTCTCACCGGGCGGTGCCTATGGGTAATGCAGAATTAGTACAAGAGTTGTGGCGATTGGAGAGAGAATTTAAGAAGTTTTCACGCGATGTACATGCTTCTTGTGCTGCTTTTGCCGCATCTCTTTTAATGTCTCATCATTTTACAAATTTTCCGAATAGTTTCGCATTGTGGTGGGCCTGTATTTCAAGTAAAATCTAAATAAAGCAGTATGCTTATCGTTTTGATTAGGCGCTGTTACTGCTATGCGCACAGAATTGGCGACCGTGTGATTGGCGCACAGTGTCTATTGAAGAAAATAAATCGTGTTGGTTTTTTACCCTTCCACTGTGCTGCAGCGGCAGTCACAGGATGTATTTTCACATTTAAAAAAAGTTTGTCGCCATTATGAAATTGCACAATATATTACATAAATTTACCTAATAAGCTCGTGCTCATCGTTTAAATATTGCTTTGACACAGAAAACACCCAATTATTTCATGTGGCGGGTATTATCCATCCCGCTATGCCGCGTGAGTGGGAGATATGCACGCACTTTAAAGAAATTACTGGTTTGTCGACCACCCCTAAAAATAAAACTGATGTTGGATTGTGGGAGGGGGGAGATAACGCTTATACAGCTAACCTGTTGACGATGTGGCTGTGGACTGGCGCAGAAGAATAAATATAGTTCGTCTTTTATCTCTGTCTGTATCCACCCTGCCAAGGTCTTGGAAACATGATCGCAGTATCTATAAATAAATAAATAAATGTGCGCAGATGGTTATGATCAAGAGATGTTAAATTGTACTAAGCGAAAGTAGAAGTGATGGGAGGAAATATAGTACGGAGGGAAGGTAACAAAGAGAGTGCAGTGAAATGAGCCCACCTTTCACGATCTATGGAAAAACGGCTTCAAAAGATGCGCCACGTGCTGTCACTGCTACCATTCCGATGACGGTATAGGTTGGCAATTTGAGAAAGCACTTAAAGCTATTCTCAAGCTTGATAATTTTTGTTCACATAATTTATTTTCCAGTGAGGCTGGCTGGTGAAGTAAAGAAAAACAATCTGGGGGCCCACATAAACGCCGTCTTTAAGGGTTACGAAGCGATAGCCTTAACGGCTCCTGTATGCCCGCTCACTTTGCGGATAATCGTTCGCGTACACGCACTTTGCCCCTCGCTTACTTCCACTAAACCTTTAACCTGTGTCTCTCTTATCTCGCACATCTCATCTGCGTGAATCGTAAGCCATCACGTTATATGAAAGACCATCTGACGCAAATATAAAGTGCCGCTTTAACGAAGCCGTATGCGAAAGGGCCTGCGTGGCCTATAGAAGTAGCTTTTCTGACTCAGTATTCAAGGGTGCCGTTGAGCTCATTCCTTTTTTTAAAGGAGCAACACAAGTCGGCAGCGGGTCTCAAGACGTTACACAACCCATCGACCAATCAGTGGCCGGCCATTTCACCCGCAAACTGCCACCTGCAAGAAGCATGCCCGTGATTTCTCGCTCACAATGCCCACGCCTGACGTTCTACAGAATAGAGACTTTAACGCGGTCATGTTAAAATCTATAGCGGGGAAGGCACAAATATTAGAGCTTCGAAGAAGAAACAAAATGGTCGAGATGGTTTTCTTTTCTTAAACCTAGCCCTAAGGTAGGAGCTTTGTATCGTAAACTTATGTAAAACGCAACAGAGGCACCACAGTCAGACAAGAGAGACAGGACAGGGCGCTGTATCGACATTTGTGGGCCGTTGTCAGTGGGAGAATAAAAAGCAGCTATAACAAGATATGACGAGAAACATGTAAGGGGAGCTATGAAAACTCGTCTTGCAAAATTGTTGAGTGTACGCTCGAAAGTTAACTAATTAAAACATTCTCATTGAAAAAGCTTATACGGAGCGAGAAATCTAAGTGAATACTGTTGGCTGCGTGCTTTGCCGACAATTTTCTTTCTGCCCTTTTTTGTGCGTCAACGTTATGGATACTTACCTATGGAGCTTGCAGAAACGATGGAAGATGAAGCCCGGAATCAAGTTTCAATGCAGGCTGGGTAACCTGACAATTATTTCAAACTCGCGTAAAGCCCGAATTCGCTGATTCGATCCCAGCCGCGGAGCCGCATTTCGATGGAGGTGAATTGCAAAGAGGACCGCTTACTCAGATTTCACTGGTCATTAACAAAGATCAGGCGGTCGAAATTATTCCAAACACTGCCTTACGACAGGCTGCATGGCAGAGAGGTGGTCTTCGGCAGAAGGGGCGTTGGTGTTTATTTTTTATATTTCCTACGAGGTGCGCAATGACATTTTTTCCTTGGAACATGAAGCTGCGAATGATTTACAATAAGTTTATCAGGCGCAGCACATAATACTAGTCACAAAGCTTTTCTGCTTATTGCGCATGTACATAGGTAATGCGTTGATCTTTTGTAACATCTCGACACACTGGTAGGATATTCTACTGCTCGTATTGCTAGCCTGTACTGCCTAAAGGTGCTTACAGGGAAGTGAAATTAAAAACGAAAGAGTAGGGAAAACCAAATAGAACGTGGCACATCTATAATGAGATCTCTTGCACAAAATGCATCCGGAGACTTAACTAGAGGATGATGCCGCACATTTCAACCCTTTTGTGGGAAATTTTGCACATGATTCTTCTCACCAGGGCATATGGAACACACACGGATGGATACATGGATCTATTCATAGACAAATGGAGGGAAGAACGATCAAACATTTATAACAAAGGGGACGTCAAGGACTTGAAAAATTACAGACCAAAAGCTTGCTATTTGTTACGTACAAAGTATTTACTAAGGTAATCGATAATAGAGTCAGGATAACCTTAATTAAGCAGGTATTCGAAAAGAGTACTCTACTATTGATCATATCCATGTCATCAACCAGTCCATAGAAATGTGATCGGAATATAATCAGCTCTTATACATAGCACTAGTGATTACAAAAAGAAAAAAAAAACAGCATTTGACACTGCCGAAATCTCGGCAGTCATATAGTCATTGCGAAACCAGGGTGTAGCTGATCCTTATGTCGAATTACTGAAATATATCTACAGTGGCCACCCAGCAACCATATTTCTGCATAACAAAAATAATAAAATTTCCATGAAGGAAGGTGCTAGGCAAGGAGAGATGATCTTCCTAGTACGTTTTACAGCTTGCTTACAGGAAGTATTCAGAGACTTGGAAGGGAAGCAGTTAGGAATAAGGGAGAATACCTAAGTATACGCGACTCTCTGATCACATTGCCTTCCTATAAGCAAGTCAGGAGATGAATTGCAAAGAATGTTTGATGACCTAGAGAGGAAAATCAGAAAGGTGGGCGTAAAGAGCAATATGCAGAAGACTAAGGTAATGTTCAACAGCTTTGGGAAGGCACAGCAGTTTACAATAGGTAGCGAAGCACTACTTAGGACAGGCTGTAACCGCAGATTCGGACCATGAAAGGGAAATAACTTTTAGAATAATATTGTGATGGAGCGCATTTGGAATGTACTCGCGGATTATGGCTAGTGCTTGCCAGTATCGCTCAAGAAAGTACATAACAGTTGCATCTTAAACGCTACTCTTATGTGGACAAGCAAAAGTTAATTTTGAGGCTCAAGTTAGGTCCATGCTTGCTCAGCCACGTGTCGGACGCATCTGTTCATGAACGGCCAATATTGGGAACCGCGCAAAAATATGTGCGCGAGGATCTTTTACAAAAGATATTTACCAAACTTCGTGGTACCAGAAACTGCTGGCGGTGAGCATCAATGCAGGACTGCTACGACCTATGCTAGCTGATATTGTTTTAGATGTTGTTTAAGTGCAAATAGCACATGGCACGCCGACGTCTGGTGAGTCGCGCGAAGTAACAGCTCGAAGTCGCATTCATTAATATGCTACGAAGGAGAGGAATCGCTTTGTGGGGGGCTGTGAACGAGCGTTGCGAAAGTGAACGCAGTTCAGTTGCTTTCACGACGCGTCCTCAGCACTGGTTCTCCCTTGAAGCAGCGTGCCATAATTAGATGTGATGCAGAGGTCTCAGAGCGTCATGTACTTGGATTGCCACTGCTAATCACAGATTAACCACCAACTTGCAGACACTCATTGTGGGCCCTGGTCAGAGCACTTTTCTTTGCTGGCGGCATGGCTTTGCGCGAGAGTTTCCAAGCCCATAAACTAAACACGAAGGTGTAAAATAAAATCTCGTTAGTACGCGCCTTTGTAAAAAATTCCCTCAAGCTTTTCATTGCGCCCCCGCTGTTAAGTTTTATTTCTGGAGTGTTACGGCACTTTGGAGTGCTGTGGCAGTAACACTCCGATGTAATACATGTGACGTAACCATATGTCGGCATGTTCGCATGTGTTCACAGACACTTACGAATAACCAGCTGTCCGGTCTATAATAGCAGTGCGAGCCTTCCAAACTGCTGCACCAGACACTAACCGTATGTGACATGCAGTGTAGTAAAATTTATTACAGAAAGTTCTGCTTGTTGCTTTGCCTTTCCACGCGTGTGATGTTACGCAGCATTGCTGCAGGCTGCAGTCCGCGTTGCGAACAAGCTCTGCCATCGTCTTCAAAAAGAACCATCGTTCTTCATGACGATGCCGTTCGCCTGGTGAAACTCCTGGCTGTGAAGCTGGCTGTCGAGTTTGGGCCTCCCTAATATACACAACGCTATTTCTGCGTCATGTCTCCACCGGTCACCGCGGCTAGAAATTCATGCACAGCAGTCGGATGCCATACACACTGAGCCACTGCGGCTGGTTGTTCTACAGGGTCAAGTTTTCCACTCTGTAGAGGGTCTTGGCACGGCTTTTGAATGCGAGTGAAAGGTGGTATCAAGTGCATGCTCCTCCACTTTTATGTACTCTGTCGCTGCATTCGTACCGGATGTCGTGGGTAGGAGCAGCGCCCGCCACATTGTATTTCGACATTTTCTTTCCAATCGGAATAGACGTTAATGTTGAAGAAATGAAATGGGATTGTGCTGCCCGAATTTGCTTTTAGGCAATAAATGTTATGTAATTTTACGTAAAAACACCCGTTAATAGCCCTGCTTATTTGGTTCACTAACGTTGACACACTCGAAGAGAAAGCAGCGATTTATTTTCCCAGTATGGCAATTAACGGCAGTTGTGCGCTGCACAAACATTCTTTTCATACTTTGTCAGATGTCTGAAAGACTCCCCAGAGATACGGGTGATTGTATGGCAGCTTCATTGGAAAACAACCTTATGGTTATTTTTGTGCTTGATGAGCAACTCTTAATGAAACGACGGTAAATGTTTTATTAGGCGTTAAAATATAGATGCTCAGAAAATTAAATGGTACGAGAAAAGGCAGTTTCTTGAGCAGATAAACAAAAAACAATACACTTAATATCAGTGACAGCCAACTTTAGCCGCAGCTCTACTACAGTGCCAAGAATTCAAGTCTTCAGTGGCTTTAAAGATGCATGAAATGCACAGAGAATGGCTAGACATTATACACCACTGCAAGGACAGCAGCTGAAGTTTTTTCAATTCAGTAAAATTAGAATAGAAGCCCATTTTTCTACTCACGAGTCTTCTGGCGAGCGCGTGAGCTCATTGGTGCGTTGTCGAAAGCAAAGAGCGCGAAAAGGATAGCAACAGTCGACAAAATACAAGACTACTCAGCGCCCTGTCTTTTATATGGCCTATCCTCCCTTTTGTATTTTTGAATTTGTTTTGATTGCTTTCAATAATTCATTCTGCCATTACAGCAGATGCTTTCTATAAAGAACAATAGCTTGATACCAGAGAAATTTCCGCCAATGTTTTTGTACTTCTTTGCACTAGGTTAATACAGGCAGAATTTTCATTTCAGCTATCCTGGGGATCTTAGAAGACACTCAGTCCGTTTGGGAATAAAGAAAATTTGGCAAAGTGCATTGGTTAAACATTTTCGCATATTGTGCAGACATTGAACGAATAAATTCACTAGTTATAATAGGCAGTGTGACCAGGCTACTGCATGTCAGCCTATTTCAGCGTCTACAGCTCATCTGTGTCGCCAACACATGTTTCACTCTATTTAGGAAATAGGGATGATGTTGCAGCACATGCTACGACATCAAAATAGGAAAATAAAGAAACAAACAAACGGATAAAGTGCATACGCAACAACAACGACAAAGACGGCGCCAACCCCCCCCCCCCCCTTCCTTCTCTCCGCTCTAGTCAGTACGGTGCAACTGAAACGTTCAAACAGCGAGATCAGTTACGGATAAAATTGAGTGCGAAGCCTATACAAGTGGCGCATTGATTTTGATGTGGTTCTTCCTAGCAACACTGCTGAAAAGAAGCTGGTTCAACAACAAGCAACAAAACAGTCTGTGCCCAAACGCTCTTTTGTGCCATCTTCCCGCCATTGCAGGCTCAGCGTGTGCTCGTGTCGCAATGGAAGAAAGGCTGTGCAAGGCTGGAATCCACATGCAGGCAAAGTGCCACTTTATGAATATGTAACTTCGATCATAGCAAAGCTCCGCCGACGTTAGAAACAGACCGACGTCACGCGGTCTGCTCCAGACACATGAGTTCTCACGATGCTCTTGCGAGGGTTTAATTCCTTTTCAGAGCCTCGAAAAGCGGGAAAAACGACGGCGAAAGCCGTCAACGTGTGCCTCTATAGTGTACTTTGAAGTATGCCATGACGGACATTTAATATGCAAGTGACGTTTACTAATGGCTCGCAGTACAGACCCTGCTGCGACGAAGGTTACCCGGAAATAGGCGCGCTGCAAAGCTGCTCGGCTTAAGCTGCGCGGAGACGAAAAAGTGAAATTGCGTTCTACTCTGAAATCGAATGTCTCTGGCACGTCCCCGCCATTTCCATCTTACTACCGGGCTCCATTTTCTCCCTCTAAATCTCCTAGCTTACGCAGGAATTGGCCGATGCTTTACAGTTACTCAGCTTTGTGCGCATTTTATTTTCATTTTTTTTTAAATTAAACATAGAGCTGTTTTTGCCTCGAATACTATTCTGTTTTCCAGGTCTGGCGTGGTTTCTGTTTTTAAAAGGTGCTTGAAGGATCTAAACACCGCTTATTAATATGGCATAAGACAGGGAATAGCTGCGGGCGTCATGGCAAAAATTTAATTTTGCAAGAAATTTCATAGTTGTTGTAAAACTTGCCGAGAGTTGGAACTGATCCGCGTTCCCTGAGCCCTGCTTGCGCATTCTGAGCATAAGCCGCGAAATGTTGGCGAATATAAACCGAGAAGAGAAAAACGCACACCAGGTCAGCCAACACGATATGGGAGTTGCCCTGCTGTTTTGTCCAGTCCCAGAAACGTTCCTGCTGTCACACGCATCACGCACACATGCGTCGTTGTTCTACCGCAAAAAGTCTCGAAAAAAAAAAAAAAACAGCGCGTGTTTAGCGCCGAAGCGCAATCCTACGTGTGTGCGCTTCGGCGTTTGACTCTGATACAACGGTGTCGCTAATTTATACGCGAAAGTGGTCTTGCAATAATGCCGAATACTATGCAACTCTTGCTTGGTTTCTTTTGTTTATACTTCTCCAACTGCCGCCCTGATACTATCGCTATTACGGTAGCTTCCTGCCTCGCAGCGCGAAGCAGCCACGCATAGGCAAGCAGCGACTGTATAGATTCGCGCAGTGCGCCTTGTTGAATTTGCACGGCACAAAGCATAGCCGCGACCCAGTTGCGTTTGAAAACTTATCCCTCGTTTGCTGTCACGCAGGACACGCTCATTGTTGCGGGAAAAATGTTGTTGCTCACCCTTAACATAAATCCCGTTATTTGCAAGTGCGCTGCTCAGAGCGAAAAACAACTGTTATTATTCCTTCATCCGCCTACCTATAGATTTTTTCAAAAAAGGCTATAGGCATTTCCTCGCTGCACAGCAATTTTGGTTATCCTATAAACTAATATACTCTTGGGCAGTAGCATGTCAAAAAATTCAAAATGAGTTTCTTCCTCTGCTCCTGCCTTGAAATGCGCGAACATTGTGCTTATTATAGTAGCATATGATGCCTGATAATAAAGCTGTTGATATGCGTATTAACTATGTTCTTTTCCGAGCACGCATGCCATGCGCGCGCACACATGCACGCACACACACACAAACGCACACACAAGCGCACACGAACGCGCACGCAGGCACACACACACACACACACACACACACACACACACACACACACACACACACACACACACACACACACACACACACACACACACACACACACACACACACACACACACACACACACACACACACACACACACACACACACACACACACACACACACACACACACACACACACACACACACACATGCACACGCACACGCAACACGCACGCACACATACCTCCTGTATATCATATTGGGCCTCGCGTCTTTTTTGCGCAGGCCATCCGCATCAAGCAAGTTAAAGTGTGATCCTGTCGTCAAGGCACAGAAAGATAGTTCCGTCATCCGTGGCCTCCGTTACCTTCAAACATGGGTAAGCTTTGACTTAACATCTTCCGCCTGAGCGTTTACACCCTGCGCAGAAAAGGCAAGCGCCCGTTGCCTTTGGCTACTAGCGGCGATGAATGAATTGCACGCGAGCGTTACACGTCCTGCTAAAGCCTTTTGTTGTGTCGCGTAGCCCGACTTCGCCAACTAAGGTCGCATTGGGTTTTAAGAGAGCGTACGAAGTTTGACGAACGGTAAAAAAGTAAAAACGAAATTAAAATAATTTTTTTTTTGCCTTGGCCGCGAGATGTCATTCAGCACATATTTTTTTTTTGTTTTTAATCCAGACTACTTGTAGTCTCTCGTGCTCATACCAGAAGGGTGAGACTATACAAAGAACCACAAGAGAGGTATTTGCTGCGTACAGTTGTGAGAGCGCCTGGCCTTTTGTCCCATTCAAAGACGCATCCTCAAAAAAGAAGCACAAAGGGAAACTCTTCTCATGCAGCAGGTCACAATAGCACCATGTGCTATGCGCTTTATTTCGTGCTCCTTCGGTGACCGAACGATTCCACCGGACGACTCCCACTAGCAGCATTTGTTCGCGCATGAAGGTTGACCGCGCAGGCTCAACGGCTGTGTCGTTCTTCTGCCGAGGAAGAATCTGTGAGTTTGTATCCCGGCGAACGCACGGCGGTGCAGGTGAAATGGAGCAATGGCCGTGTACGAAGTTTCTGGGGCAAGTTAAGGAACCGCAAGTGACCGAGACCATTAATTTGTGGCACTGCCCTCCCAGAACGGAGGCAGCTTTGCGTATGGAGAATTCACGTGACATCAGCGCTTTGCAGTTTTATCAAGCATTCGAAAAGCAAATGATTCTCACACAAACTGTATCCGCTAGCTTCTGTACTGACACATTAGCAAGAAGCATTCCACATCCTTTTCACCGTATTCTTTCTTTATTTTGCTACACCTTTTTACAGTATCGGTCATGAGCTCATACTTTGTTGCCAAAACTAGTTAAGGCGTAACATGCGTGCCCTGTGGCCGCCGGGCAGTGCACGCGTCCGCGAGCGAACACATGTGAGTCTGTGTGAATGCATCGAACAGGCGGGCTTGACGTCCCGCCTATTTCTCATGGCCAGATAGTGCGCGCTGTGACCGAACGCTCCGCATGTGCTATTCCAGACGATAACGACCGATCACCCCACGTCGGCCGTCAATTTTTTAGTGTGCCGCGCACGGGCGTTGTAACTGTGACATGGACACAGCACGCGCGCGGATCGTGCCTCTGCACTTGGAGCTATTGCGAAGGCCTACCCGGTGTGCTGTGGGCCCAGTAACCTATAACATCTGCAGGCGGGCCTCTAGCAAAATACTGTACATTATGCCATAGTGTACATCTTTTTTTTTTATTTTTTACCTACCCTGTCCTTTCTCCCTATCGCTCACCTCTTTGACTTCGTCTACCGCTTCCCCACTATTCCTTTATTTCCGCCGCCCCAGTTCAGGTGCTTCAGATATCAGATATCAGATACCAGCGCTGGCAAACACAGTTTCCTTCCTTTTGGATATATAATAAAATAACCACCTACTACTATCAACATGCTTGCCTCTAATCAAGGGGCATAGAGCGGCATCCAAGTATTGCCATTCCAGGCTGTCGCAGTCCCTCTTGATCGCTGGAGTATGAAAGGGCAGTTATGGAATGAATAAAAAGGCTTATACGCAAGAATCTCGACACTTACCGGTCTATTAGCGCTCCTCACGTATGCTCCTACAGTCGTGCAAAGAGCAAGGGTGCGTATGCTGATGCATTTGCGAGCGACGGGGTAGCTTCTTTTCAAGGAATGTGAGGCGACATCCTGAACATGTGGTGTTAGTCTCCCTCATGCTTTCACTTCGCAAGAACAACAAAAAAAAATGGAGTCAAGATTCACCATAAAGTACCGATCAAAGTAAACGGAACTTCGAAATAAGGGATTATTGACAGCGCAAAACAAAGTGAACATTTTTCTGAAGGAATGCTTCATTCCGCTAGCCAGCATTCCGTCATCATTTCGGGCGCTCCCATCCCGACACTTGTTCATTTTGTTTTGTCGTTGCATTTTTTGTCAACATAAAACAAGGCGAGCCAAGCGCTCATTTGATACTTGAACGGCGCTCTTAAGGATGCGCCATTCCCCCTAAAATTTCATGGGACACTAACACTTTGGAACGGCCGAAATTTTTATTGGACTCTATAAGACAGCTCGGCATGTGTTTCAGTTTTACAATGCCATGGTTTGTTTCAGATATCCCATGAATGATGGGAAGCGTGTTAGGAGAGGAGATGGAATTTCACCTTTTATGTCCACGTAATTTGAAGTAGCGTGTGCTCGCTGTATGTGGAATGAGTAGCCAACTGGAGCCTCTTTAGCTATATTTACAGCTTTAAAGATCCTACTTAATCTTACCCAATGGGCGCTTTCCTAATAAGTAGAACAGAACATCTTCAAGGATAGCCGTTCCCCGGCCGCTTGACGAGTGGGCTGTCTGGACCATCTCATGTCAGTTTGGTAACTCTCATTGCTATCGGACCCCATTGGAGTTATTTACTTATAATATTGCTAACCCGAATAGAGCTAGGGGTTATTGCACAGTGAAAAAGGTACCATAACAATGACAAGATGAAAAAGATAGGAAAAAAATAAAAGAGAAATACAGACACGACATCATTCGGACAGGTATGCGGAGAGGAATTCGTGCTATGAATATAACAAAATTGCAAGCCTTACGATCAGAGCTATATTTCACATGTTACAAAAAGTATACTGACAAGGAGTACATAAACACTGACAATGCGAGTACAGGTTAAGGAGAGTGACGTTTGCTGAATTAAAAAAAAACAGCTTGTAAGCGTTCATGTCTCAATGACAAAGAAAAATTTGCTGATATTGTTTTCTTTGACTATAAGGTTCTATTCATATAGTTCCACTACTGTGGGAGGAAAGACAGAATATTTGAAGGTATTCTTTTGGTACGGAAATGCATCTTGTGAGGGCGTGGCAACTTCTTGTGGCGTGACTGAATTGGGAAGGTATATATTGCTAGCTGTCGAAATTTATATGGCCGTTAGTTATTTTACCCATGAAGCGTAAGCGACTAATTCTATTACGTTCTGAGATACTCAACAGCCCTGATTTTGAAATGAGCTCAGTAAAAGATGTTTCATGTTTAATAAAAATAAGCCCAACTGCCTTACTCTGCGCGCTTTCTACTTTAGGAATGCTTACATCTGTAAATGGGTTTCATATGACGTCAGTATAAATAAGGATGGGCTGATTGAAAAATTAAAACCCTAGTAGCTTCCTGCAAAATAACACTCCCAAAGCGCACTCTTGAGACAATGTAATTTTGCCATCGCACCGTTGTAAATAATGACAATATGATGGTGCTAAAGGTGGTATTCAAGAATAAGCAGACCAATGCACTTATACTCTGAAACTCTCGTCAATAAATTTTCATTCGTCATTCCTAGGGCAGTCGAGCATGAGGTGTTCTTTTCTTGTTTGCTACTCATAGATTTGTCACTCCTTGCCTTATCTACTACATGCACCGACTACCTCAAAATGCTAATTTAATCAAATAATACCAATTGCTAGGCTATTGGATGCATTTGGAATAAAGGAAAAGTTCTACGGCATTAAAGAAAAAAAACGCGAGAACACAGGTAGACAAGGGCAGGATGGGCGCTGAAAGCAGCGCCCATCCGCTCCCTGCCCATCTGAGTGATTATCTTTTTCTTCTTTTTTTTTTTTTTTTAGCGCCGTGAAACTTGTGCTACTTTAATAACGCATCTCACTGAAAAAAAAAAAAAAAAGACATCAGCTGCAGGCTACCGGTTAGAAGCCATGTGCCATTTCTGTAGGGTCTTCTCTGTCCCTAGTACATGTATTTATGAATGGAAACGCACCTGAATGAAAAATGAAGACGCTGAATGAATGAACAAGTGAAGGAACGTTTGATTCAAAGTTGAGGCTCTGACAATGAAAAAAAAAGTAGAGTAAAAAATAAAATAAGTACCTTTAGGACAAAATTTATTCCCGTTATTTATCCAGAGAGCGCCACGAAATTCAAATGCTGTGTTCGGGAACTGCTCGAAGCTATATTAAAGCTCAGTAGTGCTTTTCCTTCCCGTGCTATCGCTCTTTGAATTTGTTGCATCGACCTTTGCAAAACGCGGAGAGAGATGCCAGGTGCGACTGTTAGGGGGAGTTCACAGTGAGCAGTGACCTACTGTAGTAAATTACATGCTTAACACGAGCTGACGCTCGCCATATTTTTGCTTTGTGAGTTTCACGCCTTCTTTTTTTCACTGCGGCAAAGAAGAGTTTGTGTGCCTAATGCCAGCTCACATTTCATGAAGTCTAGGCTTTACACATTACGAAACGCGTGTTTCACGGTATTCTTTCATATCTCTCAACTTCGCGCACACACTACAAGGATGGTCAGTGGTCCGGATCTGGTGACGTTATATAGAGTTCGCGCATCGCTGCGCACAGTTTCGACCAGCTGCTTCACGAGCATGATGTCCCCGACCCGAAAGTAGGCCACTGTAATAATACACGTACACCTTTGTATTGCTGCGGACCCACACCACAAACGATTTCCACTAACTAGGAGCGCTTGACTTGTCGTACCCTTAGCATGCAAAGACTCTCTTCCCAAGCAATCCATCTCTCTAAAAGCCGACCACGAGACCGAGAAAAGCTCGTGCCCGCTGGGAAACAACAGGCTTCCGGCGACACAGGGAATCGATCCCAACACCTTCTGTATGCGAGTCGGATAACCTGGCCATTGAGACACTTCTCTCAGTTTTGTAATAGAGACGTTTAGGCATAGTAGAGGCGTTCTAGGGTACGAGTCTTGATTTATCGTATGCTGGCTACTCACGCGAAATGGCCTGCCTGGCACCAGTCCAAGAACTGCGGATGCGCAGCCGGCGTGTGGTAAACCGGTATATGTATGTGAGAGTACGTCTTGACTATGCTAAAAGCTCTAATAAAAATTCTCTCTCACCCCCATAAGATAGCTCTCCCACGGATGCTCAAACAGCCACACTACATGGCTTAGGTGCAAACTCCTCGAGGCTCTAAACTGTTGACGAAGGCTGTACTTGCCAATTTCGCAAAGCAGCGTAACCAACGTGCTGTGTGTGCAACGCTTCATCTCTTCGTCTGTTTTGAGCGAAACTGAGATTCAACACCGGCGTTGAATTTTTTTTTCTAATGAGCATTAATTTCAGTAGAGTGTACTCATTCCTGGACCGTTTTGCCTGTTCCCAGCCTCTTGGACTGTCTCCTTCACGGAATCAACGCGCCATTATCCGCAGCGGACGATCATCCACCCACCCAGCAATAAGTACATCTCCTTCTGGCTACTGGGTTCGTTGAGCGCAGCGTTGCTGCTGCTCATCGTGTTGCTCGGCTGCTGCACGAGGCGCCTTGCAAGGCGGGCGTCCAGGGAGCAGGTGCGTAATCGGCCATATACCATGGCGAGGTGCAGGCCTGCGACTGCCGGGTTTTCTAACACAGCTGTCGCTTTCAAGCATACTGCATATGCTTGCAGTGCCAGGCGGTGCTGCAAGTACCTATAGTCAGGAGTTGTTCTAGAGACTTTTTTTTTTATATTTTATACCCAAGCAAGACAAATATAAAGTGTATACTCAGAATCCGCCGGGTATATTTTCGTTGAAGCAGGGCACTGTTCTATCCCCTTTGTCCACGTGCTGGTTTGAGTGCTACCAGAGCAGGTGGGTAGCATATCTTCAAACTCCGCCGTGTGGACCCAACATTTGGACCCAACATTGGTGACCAACATTGGCTCGATCGAGATTCTAGCTAGTGGCGTAGCATCATTGGATTGATACTGAAACCTATCTTTTATCGCCTCGATAAGAATCAACTCGTCACTTGAAATCAAGATTCCAGAGTACAGACCGAGTTAGATATCGGTCGGCATAATATTCCAGCGCAACAAGGAACGAGCTGCGACCGTCTCGCGCCTCTTTGCTTGTCCCTTGTATAACATCACGCTGGAACATGTTGGTGTAAGGGATTCCCGAGAGAGCCCTTTCTCGTTCCCATTCCTGCAGAGCTCTTCTATTTGGAGAAATAATTAGTATTGATTGACAATAAAACTTTCGTTGCGCTAAATGTTTACAGAACGCTCCAGGAAAATTAAGATACGAGTTATATGCATGAAACTAAGGCCAGCAACTCCCAGAGCTCATGCCCTATGTCACGACTTAGTTAAATACTTCATTTGTCTCGTGAGCGTCGAAAACCTATAGCGAAGCAAAATTTAAGCTGCCATTCCTGCACTTATGTTTATTGCTTGCCATAGACTGTGGCCTACTTAACGCCACACGGCCTTACCTTATGTGACTGGAAACGAGTAGTCGCGACTGGGCTATTTTTTGTACGAGAAGGGACAAGCCAAAAACACATTCGCAAGAATATTTAAAGAGAAGAATTACTATAAACGAGCTCAAAGCTCCAAGAAAGGCCAAGTATTCAGCAGGTTACGCAACGCCACGCCCGACCTCTCCTTCTAGCTTCCAGCATGCGAGTAGTGCCTACAGGGTGGCAACGAAACAACCCCATCAGCGAAGGCTGTATCTGGGCCCGTTTGAAGGGACACTGAAGACAAATTGGCTTGCGTGTCCGTAGGTTACCGCATTCTGACTGTACAAATAAACATGATGTGCAGGAGCTGTACAAATAAACATAGCAATGCAAGTATGCACCGAATTCGTTAGTTTCGGAGCATCGCTTCGTGTATACACCGCAAGGCACAGTGACAGATGAAAACGTTATTTGCACACTTGGAGACGGTGACTGCAGCGCAGCAATTCAATGCAGAGCCTTGCTAAGTATTGCGATATTGAAAAGCCCTGGGCCAGCACGCAGTTTTTGTTACAAGCAATCAAACAAATAAACCAAATGATCACCTACATACGTCCGCGTGAGAGGAATCTTATGTCATAGTTTACCCTAAGCATTCCGAATCATTTTATTAAAGGCATTTTATACACAGATTTAACTTATGCACCGGAGTCTGTATTCCGAGTTTTCGTCGTTTTCAGAACTGCCGTGCTCTCCCTGACCTCTAGTCATCTGACTGGTGGAAATGCCAGAACCGGATGTCAGTTCGAAAACGACACTTCAGAAACTCTGAATACGGACCCAGTCCACAGTGCAGCAGAACCTACTCCCTCCAGAAAATTTCCGCATTGTTCTCTAGAAAAATATACAATCGCAGAATTGTTCCCGTACAGCTACAGCTTTACTATAGAACCCTTAAATTACTACAATACGCCGCCCGCATGCCGATAGCTCGGCTCCCTTTTAGAATCCCGCGAAGCTTACGTCGAAGTGAAGCGTGTGTGCTGCGCCTTCTCGCTGGTTTCTGTACGCTTTCGCAAAGCAATTAACGATGTACGTCGGGGGATCAGTTATCACAAATTCTTTCACATGGACCTTGAGTGGCATAAAAATACATTTCTGCGTAGCTGGCGGGTCTAAAAATAATCAATTAATTTAAAGTCAGAACCGAAACCTAAAACTAACTGAAGCCAGATATGCCTGGACTACGTACCGTAACAGTGGGAGCAAAGCCTTGTCACCGTAACCTTGGGGGATAGCCACAGAAAGTTGTCCCCAAGTATAGCTCTCTTCTTATTTCAGTCATTTTCCGGACGCCTGGGAGGCCGCCTGTTTAAACGGTGAGGGACCTACTTCGAGAGAGAATGAAAGACGCGGGAACCATGGCGCGAAGTCTCCACGTCCCTCCGGCGCGATGCGACTACCATGCTGGCTGCGGTCGTGGCCATGATCAGTTGCGTGATGTCAAAAATAATTTGGCCAGCAGCTATTTCCTAACCGCTTACGCAGATGCGGAACACTGAGGGGGGTGCAAGTTGGAAAATTATGACATCTTTTGAGAGCGATTGTGGGTTCCCTGCTGTGTCTAGAAATGTACTCTTTGCTTCCGATGTTCGTGGCAATGCAACAAATTCACTAAGTAAGTTTATGTAATACGCTCTCAGAGATCATTTAAGCGCCCGTTCCTCGCGTCGATGTAGTGGCAGTCGTAGGAATCGGTCTAATCAGAGATCTGGAAAGGAAGGGCGTTTTAGCGTCAATAAGGAAGGCTCGACCATACAAAAAATTTCCTATGGTCAGCTATAGAAAATCTTTTGTATGGTCGGCTATAGATATTTGACCCAAATATCTATAGCCGCTCCTATGGTTATCTTTAGGTTTTGCTATGATCTGTGCTAGAGATGTCTTTAAACTTTTAGGGTCAATTATAGGGATTCTTGTATGTTCAGCTATAAATATTTGTCCCAAAAAGCTATAGCCTGCTATACAAATACATAACCTATGGACTAATACTGGTGTCCTAATGTATTGCAGTCTTTAGCATTTTCTATGGTCAACTATAGAAAATTCGCTCGCTCGCGCGCGCATGTGTGTGTATGTGCGTGCGTGTGTGCATGTGCATGTGTGTCATGCTCTACATCTTCCGACGTTTATTTTCGATTCGATACCTAAATAACAAAACATTTGCCAGCAGTCCCCACGACTAAAACCACCGTAGGTCGGAGGTACTCACCGGCACCGCAGGCGGACTTCCACGCGGCAATAGTGCTCCCATCAGATTTACCAAGATTGCGACGCAATCCATTTGTCCGTACAGCATTGCGGTTGATGTCATAGTTGCGTACAGCACATAACTCTTAGTCAAGTTAGAGGACAAGTCGTACGAAGGATTCGAGCCGACGATATATGCACCTTCATAGAAGGGTTTATGGCTACTGGTCTATAGCTTTTGGTATATACAGTATTCTATAGCCAGCTAAAACAGCTTATATGGCTTGAAGTCTGCAGCAATAAAGACACAGACATATCTACAGACAGCTAAAGATTACTAGTTGTATGGCTACTAGTCTATAGCTTCAGGAGCATACAGTTTTGCATAACCAGCTAAATAGCTTATATGGCTTGTAGCCTATAGCTTTAGAGGCATTGACATTTCTATGAAAAAACAGCTTATATTGCTTGCAGTCTGTAGTTTTAGAGGCATTCACATTTATATACCCAGCTAAAGGTAACTGTATGACTACTTATCTATAGCTTCAGTAGCATGCACTATTCTATGGCCAGCTAAAGGATTTTATATGGTTCAGAAGCTATAGACAAAGTGGTATAGAATTTTCTATAGGTGCTATAAATATTCCTATGGCACTTTGTGGCTGACTATAAAAGTTCATAGATAGACATAGCTGACCATAAGCGTTTTCATTGAAGCATATAGACCATTTTTGTATGTGGGAGGGAGAGGATGAAAACCTTGGTTCCCTGAGTTTCATGCCGCAGTGCAAAGCTTCAAAGAATGGTCGCTGAATTTCTCATTGAAAAGTGGTTGCTTTATTATCTTATTAATACATACATACATTCATCGGTCACTTAAGCCCTCGGGTACTTGAATGGTGGCTGTCTCGCGAGGTTTTCATTAGTCGTTCTCACTCCGATTCATTCGATATTATTACGAGGTTTCTTTATTTCGAGGGTGGTTCGCATACCGTGTCTTGTGATAGTTACATATAGTCGTGCGAAGGCTGTGAGAAGGCATTGTTGTAAGAAAAACGTTTACTGCGGTGGCCAATGCCGCGTTGAAGAGGAGTACTATCAAGTTTTTCTGTAGCGAGGCATGCTGCTCTGTTGAGAGGGAGAATATTTTTATAAACGCGAAACCAAAAACAGTTTACTCGAAACTGGCGGGCACTCTTTGCTGCACACTTTGGAAAAGGAGAAAAATGGTGAGACCCAACAGCGTTTGCAGGATAGCTCAATCACTGCGTGCCGCGAACGCACTCACCCCCCCCCCCCCCCCCCCCCACACACACACACACATGCACGCGCGCACGCGCGAGTACAACACGCCAATGAGTGATGGGCAATTTCATAACGATTCCTTGCGAACCTAACCTTACATGATGTCTGTTCCCGCTTCGCTCAAGTGACAGGCGTCCAAACACATATATTATGGTGAGGCAGCCCAAAAGCAAAGGAAAATAGCATGCCTCTGACAGCAGAACCCCTGACACGGCGCAAGAAGGATCAACGACCTGAAGTTTCTCAACAGGCTATCTGTTTGCGTAAAGCGGTGTGACACGCCAGAAATGTAAATAGTTAAAGACTGAAGTGCATCGCTCTCACAGAAACCTTCCCGTAGCCTTGTTGCATCTGGCTGAAAGCTCGCTTTTATCTTTCTTACCAAAGCGCGAATTTCGCGAGCCCGCGAGCCGGCTACAAGGCTGCTCATCTCTGCGAACGGCCGAGAGGCAGTGAACAAAGTTCGTTTGTTATCAAACAAGGGGCTGCTTTTATCAGGGATAATACAAGCACGAGCATGCGCACTGAGTGCCACAAGGTCGTGCGATAACATAACACTGTGCCTGCTCACAATCTCCTTCACATCCGCTTAGCATTTTATTTTGCTGAAAGGCTGGCTTATTCACGTGATCATCTTTTCAAACAGGGAACTGTCAACGCGATGGTTAACAAATGCAAGGAAGCCCTCATGAGACTTTCTATGCGCCATTGAATCCACCAGAAATATATTGCTGCTGGTTTAAGGTGAAAAACGTAACGGATGTGCGTGCCACCTACAAGCCTGCCGAATGAAAATCTGAGGATGTGCTCAGTGTTGTAATATTAAACAATAAGTTAAAAAAAATTACATTCAAGAACTCTTCCCCACAAAGTGTTCAGAATTTATACCTAAGCAATCACATCCGCCGGGTAGTACTGCATTTGTGTTACCTTGACAATTATTAATGTTAGTCTGCTTTATTAACACATTTTTGGAGGGCCTTTAAGCTCCGCTTTTGAGGCTACGATTATACAGCGTTAAAGGCTGCCCGGCATCCCTTGAGCGTCCTTGTCCCCGTAGATGGTAAACACTTTGCTACTCACATAAGCACGGATCTCATAATTAGTGCCACTCTTATCTCACTTATACTGACTAGCACACAGTCGTCGCTACATACAGTACAATGACAAAGAAACAATGAAGAAAAGCATAACTCAAACTGTGAATATAGGTGCGCTGCGGCGGTAGGCAGAGAGCATTAGGAGCGTGCTCAGTCCTATCTCACCTAGCTGGTTTAGTAGCAAGTTTCTTTGTTTTCTTCACTACCGTAAGCTTGGAGCGAGCAGCCACCCTACAACGGCAGAAGTTTCGCCTAGCGGGCGCTGTCGTGAATGTCATACTGCTAACGTACAAACGCCTTCAAGAGAGAGAGCAGGATCCAACATGGGACAAAGCTGTAAACAGCACTTTTTGCACTGGTCTTGTTACGCAGTTCCGGCATGACGCGAGCCGTGCAGTATTTCCATCTTCAATTCCACCTTACCTGTGAAGCAGTGTCCTTATTTCCGACCTGTTAGATGGAGAAGCGCTATACAAGCAGTAAAAACAAGGCCTGGGGCCGATTGTGGCACCGATCATCAGCTTCTTGTTGCCAAAATTAAGCTTCGATTGAGGAAAGCGCAGAAAACTAGAAGGCCTTTCAGGTATGATCTGGATCAGATTCCATTAGAATATGCTGTGGAAGTGAGGAATCGATTTCAAGAATTAGATCTAGAAGACAAAGAGCCCGAAGAGATGTGGACTGATGTTCGTGATATAATACAAGAAGTTGCTACTAAGGTAGTTCCAAAGCAAAAGAAATGCAAAAAAGCAAACTGGTTATCTGAAGAGGCTTTGCAAATAGCTGAGGAAAGGAGGATGGCAAAAGGTATGGGGGAAAGAGAAAGATACAAGGTGCTCAATGCGGATTTTCAGAAAATAGCAAGGAGAGATAAGAATGCCTTCCTGAACATACAGTGTCAAGCAGTTGAGGACAACAGCCAATTAAGGAACACAAGAGCTCTGTATAAGACAATCAAACATATCAAAGGAAGCTTCTGTGCTAAGCTGGGCGTGATAAAGGACAAACGAGGCAAGGACCTCACTGAAGCCTCAGAGATAAAGAAGAGGTGGCAGGAATACACAGAAGAACTGTACAAGAAGGACCCGGATGTGCAAACCCAACATAGGACGGTTGTGATTTCTGATCTCGAGCCGGGCATCCTGAAGAGTGAAGTTGAATGGGCCTTAGCCAGCCTTGCTAAGAACAAAGCTAGCGGAATTGATGGTATTCCAGCTGAGTTGCTTCAAAACCTCAACCACGACGCTGTTAACACACTGCATACATTATGTCAAAAGATTTGGACAACCCTGCAGTGGCCACAGGATTGGAGGAGGTCAGTTTACGTCCCCATTCCAAAGAAAGGCAGTGCCAAAGATTGTTCCAACTACCGCACGATCGCGCTTATTTCGCATGCTAGCAAGGTGATGTTAAAAATCCTGCAAGGTAGGCTACAGCAGTATGTGGATCGGGAGCTTCCGGACGTGCAAGCTGGGTTTCGCAAGGGCAGAGGAACTAGAGACCAAATTGCCAACCTTCGCTGGATCATGGAAAAAGCAAGAGAGTTCCAGAAACCCATTTACTTATGCTTTATTGATTATGCGAAAGCGTTTGACTGCGTAGATCACAGCAGATTGTGGCAAGCTCTCCAAGAGATGGGAGTTCCAATTCACCTCATCTGTCTCCTCAGGAACCTTTATGAAGGGCAAGATGCCACAGTCAGAACTGGGCATGGTCTTACTGATTGGTTTCCGATTGAGAAAGGGGTGAGGCAAGGCTGCATACTGTCGCCCTGCCTATTTAACCTATATGCAGAGTGCATCATGAGGAAGGCTGGTCTGGACGAGTCTTCAGCTGGAGTGAAGATTGCTGGAAAACGTATCAACAACCTTAGATATGCGGATGATACCACTTTAATGGCAGAAAGTGAAGTGGAACTCAAGAGACTTCTGATGCGCGTACAAGAAGAGAGTGAGAAGTTTGGACTTAAACTGAACATTAAAAAGACGAAGATCATGGCGTCTTGCCCTATCAAGTCCTGGAGCATCAATGGACAAGAAGTGGAAGCTGTGACAGATTTTCTATTCTTGGGCGCCAAGATTACCTCGGAAGGAGACTGCAGCCATGAAATTAGGAGACGCCTGCTTCTGGGAAAGAGAGCAATGGTTAGCCTTGACCGCCTAGTAAAGAGCAGAGACATTAGTCTACCAACCAAGATCCGTATAACCCGTGCTATGGTCTTTCCAGTTGTGATGTATGGATGCGAGAGTTGGACTGTGAAAAAGGCTGACCGCCGAAGAATTGACGCGTTTGAATTGTGGTGCTGGCGAAGACTCTTAAGAGTTCCTTGGACTGCCAGAAGATCAAATCAGTCGATATTGTCGACCATAAACCCTGACTGCTCATTGGAGGGTCAAATTCTAAAGTTAAAGCTCAGCTACTTTGGTCATCTGATGAGAAGAGAGGAGTCGCTGGAGAAAGATTTGATGTTGGGAAAGGTTGAGGGTCGCCGGAGAAGGGGTAGGCAGCGAACGCGATGGTTAGATGGCATTCTCGAGGCATTGCAGATGAAGCTATGTGATGTTAAGAAGATAGTGAGAGACCGGAAAGCGTGGCGTGACATGGTCCATAGGGTCACGAAGAGTCGGACACGACTGAACGCCTGAACTGAACTATGCGTCGAGTGCCAAACGTTCTTTTTGTTTTTATTTTTCCGCTTTTCGTGGCGTGAGATATCATCGTTGCCTGACTTTTCAATTTCTAATTCTATGAGACCGTATAGCTGCCACTACAAATTGGAAGTTGAGGCTTCCTTGTAGGCTATACAGAACTATGATGGCTTATTTTATAAAGTTTTCGTCCTGCTCGCGCTGTCACGGTACGATGTTCCTACTTATTGGCCTGTGCAGCACTAGTATCTCGCGTAGCGCGATTCCCTGCATGCTCTAAATTTTGCTCGCCGCGTAAAAATTTGCCGCGGTAATGAGGCGTAATAAATTTTTCTGTTATTTCGTTATAAATTACGCTATAAATCTTCAATGTATGGGCTCATGCGTCTACCGCATTATGCCTCTCATCGTGCAGATCACAGTCAAAGTTAAAATCGGGTCATATCACACTGTGTTTTACTATTTTCCTGCAATTTTTCTGCCTCACATATCAATTTAACAGAATCCCCTTCTTGCAGAAGTAACGTGAACCAATAGCAGTGTAGGGGCTCGATAAGATATCTTTAGAAAGAAGAAAATGGACTGTTTATTTTTGTGTTGCATTAAATGAACACCGAAGACAACTGAACATTAATATCGTCAAAGCCCAATTCTATCAATCCCATTGGCTGCCATCGCTGTAGCAAAAGTAGCAGTAAGGTCAATGCAACTCACGAATGAATGCCACTCACACTGCTACTAGAATTAGTTCCAACTTTTAGTTCGGCATCTACGGCAATTTCCCCTGCGACACTGCAAACATCCTTTACCTAACTCCAATGAACTGTCTGTAACCAGCAGAACCCTACACAGGACAGACTGGAACTCATTTTAGATTGCGCTTCATTAACCATAGACAATATGCAAAGTCTCTTCCAAGCCTTCCCTTGTCAATGCATGTATTTACACCCCTGCAAAAACCAGAAGAGACCATGTGAACCGCTGAAATTATAATTTTTCTGTATATAAAGATGCACCTGACAAATTTGCTAGGGCAATATGGTGAGCATACTAGTGGGGTTACTCATGCATACCTTAGAAATAACCGCTTCACCGTCACAAAAACCTGACGTGCAGATTTGTCAAAACTCGTGATCTCTCCACTTTTGCGCAAGTATGTACATCTTCTCGGTCATTGATTTAATCAGATTTCAGCTGCTATTCTTGAATCGAGCTTCAAAAATAACCATGACTGAGAAATTAGAGAGCCTTTTCTCATCTATATATTCAACGCTGTTTTGTCGGCTTTAAACAAAAGCGCAGGAAAATTGAGCTGCGTAAAGTATTTTTCCGGGGCTAAACGTTATCCCGTGTGCTGTGCGATGTCAGTGCATGTTAAAGAACCCCAGCTGGTCGAAATTTCCGGAGTACTCCACTACGGCGTCTCTCATAGCCTGAGTCGCTTTGGGACGTTAAACCCCACAAAGCAAAGCAAACCAAACCAAACGTTAACCATGATGGTGCTATTTCATTCGCGGTCCTTGTCTGCTAGCCGCCTTCGCACGCTGCATCAAAATTTATTTTATTATTTTTTATATTTTATTATTGTTGTTACTATTACTTTTGCAATATTTGGTGATAACCTACGAGGTGTCCTCCTGGTTGTAGCGATACGACTACCCTGCGATTGTGCACGCCATTGCCGCCATGTCTTCCGTAAATAATGTATCAATTCATGGTTTTGTACTTTTTCTGAGCGAGTTTTGCGGATAATCGGATAATTACTGATCCGGTCACTTGCACTGCCAGAACTGAGCGTCTCGGTTTGGACTGTTTTGAAGCCATAGGTAGGCAAGAGGGTTCTAACACGGCTTCCGCCTTCTGTGTCGATCACGTTCCACATGAAGCTGGCGGTAACACAGGACGTTCCACGTCCGCCGCTATGGATGGGTAGCGCTGGTGGATACTCTAAAGGTTCGGTTACAGGCGACATTAATACCCAAGAAAGTACGATGTTGGACAGCCGTCAATGTAGATCAGTTGGTAAGAGCACCGGACGTGATATTCGGAGGTTGTGGGTTCGGCTCCCACCATCGGCGCGTTGTTTTTCCTTGTACTTCGTATTTATATAGCTTTCTCCATAAAAGTTTTACAATAATAACTCAGGTTCATACCAACTACATATATAAAAAAAATACGCTTCTCTTCCAGGGAAGACTTCAAGCTATTTGAGTTGAGGTGAAAGTTACTTCCCTGTAACACCCTGTGTGTGTGTATATGTATATATATATATATATATATATATATATATATATATATTTGCTCCGAACAAACATTGGTGAAGTCTCTCGTAGTCCTTCCAACCTTTTCGCTGCCGAAGAGGAGTTAGCCCCTGGACCCTCGCGCAGGTTCCCATTCCGTAGAAGGCGCGCTTCATTATCCTAGTTGTTTCAATGTACACTGCCGTTGCAGCGGCGGCGTAGCGGTTGAACATCCGCCTCGCATGCAAGAGGACCGGGGTTCAAATCCCGGTGCAGCGCAATTCTTCACCGAATTAAAAAGAAAAAATCCGCTTGTCGATGGAATTGCATGAACAGGTTTGGGGCGCGACCTGATGCCGGTGAACACCTCCGGCAACGCAATCCCTCACCAGAACAGGAGTTGGCCACCCTGGTGCAGTAATTGGCCGCAACCGCATATGATAACCTCCATTGTTCTGCATAAAGAAAGTAGCAAAATTCCCATAAAGAAAGGTGTTAGGCAAGAAGACACAATCTCCCCAGTACTATTCACAGCTTGCTTAGAGGAGATATTCAGGGAGCAGATAAGGGACAAGGGTAGATGGAGAATATACCTCAGTAATCTGCGATTTGATGATGACATTGCCTTGCTAAGCAACTTGGGGGATGAACTGCAAATAATGATTGGTGACCTAGACAGGAAAGGTAGAAAGGTAGGCTTGAAAATCAATATGCAGAAGACTAAGGTAATGTTCAACAACCTCGGATAGGAACAGCAGTTTACATTAGGTAGCGAAACACTAGAAGTAGTAGGCGAATATGTCTACTTAAGACAGGGAGTAACCGCAGATCCGGACCATGAAAAAGAAATAACAAGAAGAATAAGATTGGGATGGAGCGCATTTGACAAGCACTCACAGAATGTGACTAGCAGCTTACCGGTATCGCTAAAGAGGAAAGTGTGTAACAGTTGCATCTTACCTGTACTCACCTATGGGGCTGAAACGTGGAGGCTAACCAAGAGAGTTCTACTGAAGTTGAGCACAACCCAGAGGGCTATGGAACGAAAAATGGTAGGGGTAACATTAACCTCATCCGCCCACCTAACTTTTTGCCGCCCCCTGCTACGCTTTCCTTCGCTTGGAATCCAGTTTGTTAACCTAAGCGACCATCGGTTATCCTCTCTTCGCACTACATGTCCTTTAAGAAGCTTGCAGGGGTGAAGTGGATGCAGCTAGCACAGAACCGGGTTAAGTAGAGAAATATGGGAGAGACCTTTGCCCTGCAGTGGGTAAGACTGGCTGCTGATGATGATGATGACACTGGCGTCAAAAGACTGCGCTACTGGAAAAAGGAGCCTCGCAATCAAAGCAATAAAGGAAGGGTGTTCCACAATTCGTGCCAGGCGTCATCTGTGTCACATTTTGCGTTTCCTGCACGCCGCTATATCACAAGTATTAAAAGACAGCCAGCGTTACAGATATCAAAGTATACTTACATCTCCTGCTCTTCTCGACTCAAATAAAGATGTCCCGCTTGTCACTTTTTCATACTATATATGCCACCATCGACTTAACATTACTTTCATTATGGGTTCAATCACCACCATATAATTCATTTCACTGTAACTACACTAAGAAGATAAACATTACGCGCTCGAACACGCTTGCCTATTTTAACTCGATTCTTCCTTATTATTATTAATTTGTGGCCTTTGTACTTCTTTTTTCTTAATATTTGTACTTACCTATTTTCTGTATGCTCACCCTGCGAAAATCCCTTCCTGGGATTGCAGTATTAATAAATAAATAAAAAATAAAATGATTGGAATAACTTGTATGCATCACTAACAAGTATAATTGATGAAAATTTTAAATCCATGTTAGAAAACTTCTATTTTCTCGAGTTGAAATTTATTCTGTGGTTATCAGTTTGTCTTTTTTTTCTACTGTGTTCCTTTTTACACCTCAAATTTTTGCGATAACAGTGAAACCTTCTAGAAATTACATTTTTTACCTCGTTGCTCTTTTTTTTTTTTTTATTTTGCTTCATGCGCTAACCTGCGCAGGGAAATTGTTTTGAAGAGTTTTGTTTACATTTATTGAATCAACCTTTGGTATTTACCTTTGTATATATCATGTATCCTAATAAGTAAATATGATCGAGCCGCTCAGAAGGCTACAAAAGAGAAAGGAAAGAAATCGGGACGTGGGGCGTATAGAACTGTGTGGATTTGTGCCTTGCACACTGCTTTGCTACTACCTATGCAGTGCATCTCTTCAGATACCAAAGTGACTATTTGAGAAAAGTCTCTACTTCCAGCCACATTTCTTGACCGTAATAACGTACAGCAGCGAAGTTTCGGAGTGAGCAATTTAGACAGAACCCCAAATTTTTGAGGTCAACGTCAGTAAAGCCAAGCTTTTTTGTTTGATTTTCAGTATTTGAGTTTTAATTTAGAATATAAGACAATAAAAAATATTTGGAAAATTAATTTTAGAGGTAGAAAGCCAATGATGATGAGTTCTTTCGCGTAACTTTAGAAACTGTACAGAAACTGTTGCAGCGCATTTATGTCGAACAGCTGTGGCATACCTGTAATACCTCGGTTTACTAATTTCTGCTGACATTATGGTATAATTAAATATAAGTTAAATCCAGATAACAGCGCTGATTCCCACCAAATTATATTCAGTAACGCGTATTGAGTCCTCCACACACTAAACTCATTACCATTTTTTTTTTTTTACTTTGCTCAGAACCTCAATGTGTAAAACAGCAAGTTATATGACAATCACCATTTATCCAGGTTCGCGCTCTACCAGGTGGAAACGCAGCCGCTAGGCAGAGGCGTCCCCGGCTGCCCGTCGGCGACCCCCACTCGCGCGAAATCCTGCTCTGTCCAGCCTGCCGCAGCGCCCAAGAGGAGGTGTTCAGGACGGCCAAGGCCACGCCCGTGGCCGCTTCTCTCGCGCACTGGAGCCCACCGCCCCCGTACAGTCCGCGTCCAGTGCCGCCAGCCGAATCTCCGCCGCCGGGTATCCACTCCCACCTATGATGGCAGACCAGGCCAAGCAAGGTTCACAAGAACAGTGAACAAATGACGTCAAAGATCAGTGCCTCGTCGGCCATCGCAATTCGAGATCGCTTTCTCCGCTTTGCCTTTCTGTGCTACGTAACACTGGTGGCGATCTATTAAGGTGCACCTCACGCCTTTCCTTGTTACAACGTCTTCATTCTGCTGGCGTGGTACTCTTGAAAACGGAATTCGAGTGATCGCATGGCTCCAGCACTAAAATGCTATTTTCAAATGTATATTCGGCTTATTGCTCAAATACAAGCATATGATGAGGAAAAGCTTCGTCGGCAGTGCGTCGACTTGGAGCTCTTGCGCCATATTACTTGCAGCAACTGCTAGAGGCGGCTGTTCCTGCTTCGGTGAGAGGCTCCCATTGGTGTGCTTTGATATGCTGTCGCCCACAATCTCTACTTTGACTCGCATAAAAACGACAAAAAATATTTGAGCTTTGAGATAGCATGACACCAAGTGGCGAAATTCAGCGCAAGGTTACGATTTATTTGGATTTCCCGAGGTACTATGAGCAGAGGATGCTATGCCACGTCTGAATGATGTCATTTAAGTGCGCTATTAGATAGCATAAGAACAACGGTTTTCATAACGCTCTATACTCACTGATTAAATATTAAGTCCACATAACTTTGATATTGTAATAAAATAATGCGACGGGGCAGCTGCATGTATCATAAAGCCGGTATTGAGATATCCGCGTTTTCATAGTTTTATTGTTTCATCATTTTGCACATGATTCCAAATATATTTACGACGACCATACCTTACAGGCATCGTCGACTTTTCATGAAACTGAGACCTCCGTTTCCCTCGACGGCGCCTGGCATCTGTTAAGAATTTGTCCAGCCTTGTAGCCCGTTTTGGTCCCGTTTTTAAAGACAGGTTGTGATATTTCGATTTGTTTACGGCGTTCAAGGTGTGTCAGCTGACATCATCAAACGAATACATGAATGCGTCGCGCTCAGTGCTGTCTTTCCTTTCGAGGCTGTATAATTATAATCCTAAATTACACCTACTGTTACCGAAACAAGAGCGCGGCTGGAAAATGAGAACGCACAAGGCATGCAGCAGCGTTGGTGCTGATGGCGGCGAAGTGTTGATGACAATAAATCGCAAAACTGGTTTTTAAAGTGCTCCACCGGAAGACTTGCACTTCGAAAGCAAGGCATAATACGATGTTCATCTTCAAGGCAACAGTGTTCGGCGTCGAACCCTGGGTGAAGGTCGAGACAACTCATGAAGAAGAAACAAGAAATGACACAAATAACTGAATAAAAATTATTTATTAAGGCGAAAGTCTTTTATGGCTTATGACTGGCTGGCGTGTCCGTGCGTGCGTCCGTGCGTCCGCGGGAGCTGTGAGACATCTTCAGAAGGATTAGGATGGTTTGAGTACTGATAGTTAATCAATCAGTGATGTAGTAGTAGGTATATGAACATTAGTTAACAATAACTGGATAGCTCTAAATGATAAATAGTTAATAAAAGCTGGATAGGTAATTAGTTAGCGATAATTAGTTGATTATTAAGCTTTGAGACATCTTAAATGCATGCACTGCGCAGTGTCCCAGTAAAACCAAGTAAACCCCTAACTGCGCACGCGCACTGACGTCACAACTGCGCAATGGGCTTTCGCCTCTGCGCAGGTCGTCAAAGGTCGTCAACTCCATACCTCGAAATTCGGGACAAGCGGATTTTTTTTTCATGAGAAGTAGTTCATGAACGCAGTTTTTTTCGCATATCGCGAGATTTCATCATAACAACCAATATATAACCGCAGATTCTCGAAAAAAAAAAAAACGTTTTGAGCTATTTACTTTCAAAAACCCATCCTGTTGATTTTGTATGGCAATTGTCGGCACGAGAGCCGGCCAGACTTTGAAAGCAAGATCAGCTCTTTGGAAGGTTAGGCAATTTCCATAAATATACTCATAAATGTATCCTGCAATATCCTCCAGTCGTCTCCATGTTAGAAGGGATTACTAAGAAATCCGGACTTGCGATGTGTGCATGAGGATAGCTTATGGAGGAAGAATATCAGAGCAAGAAAACACACACAACGAAAGAGGGACAAAAAGCAACTAACGGGGCACAGCCTTTCCTCCCTCGTTTTATTAGCAAACTTCACTCGCGGCCCCAATGGGATATCCGACGATGCATTCTCCCGCATGCAGCTTGCTAATTTCGGATCCCCCGATCGCAATGTCAGGTGGGTTGGTTTTACATATAGATTCGGCATAATTAACAGCGTGTCGCAAGCCGAGTCAGCTGTAAAAGCCACTATGTTGTATTTTTTTTTTTTTCTATAGAGGCCGACTTATTGCGACATTTGACCTATTGATGCTCTGCTTATTAGCCGCGAGCTCCAATATTTCTTACGCTCTTAGGTTTTGTATTTGTAATAGGCAATTCGGCGGCCCGGCTACTTTTTGCTATCTTGTTTAATAATTATTTTACAAACCCTTGAGTGCATTCTATTCAATCTTCCGGTGGAGGAAATAAAAGCAGACCAAGTTTGTTTCCTTTTCTAATCAAAAGTGGCCATCCACATCCGCACCCGGTGGGCAACATCGGCAGTCCACAGATCTTGTCTCGCACATACCGGAAAATTCCAGGGATTGGAATTTTTGTGTGGCTAATCCTGCTGTTCGAGGCACCGCAATGGCTTGAGAATTTGCTTGCAAGCCCGGCTTAGGCAGACGATCCAGGCGCTATTGAGCTGACGCTTGTCCATCGCCATTGCCATTCCGTGTATGTCTTACCGATCAATATCCGCAACGAGTCAACCGACATACTCCGCGACATGTATGTTGCGCGATTTTTTTATGTCGTTTATTCGAAGCACGCTCGCCAAAGGAGGGCTTCTTCAGAAATCCATGGAACGGCGCTTTTGTCATGTGTCGCATTATGATGCGTTTCTTGAATACTGTACGGACTGTTCTCAGCTCCACACTGTACATTTTTAGTTTTCGTTTGTTGAACTCCCCTTACAGATGGTGGTGGTCTTCGGGGGAAAAACTGAGCGGCTTGTCAAGCTCCCGGCCTCGGGCATTTTACCGCCACAGGCTGCATTATACAAGGGAATGAATAAAAATGAAATTAAGCCTTAACTACAATCAATAAATAAAAATAAGCATTACTGCCGATCACAGAACACACGCACCCATTACTCCTAATCCGTTTTTGTCTCTTCTTCAGTAAAGTACCCCCCCCCCCCAAAAAAAAAATACAAAAAAAAAATCAGCGTCTTTAAAGATATGAGCACAAATTCAACCCATCAACCCTCTGAGTACTTTGCCTTCCACCCTGTTAATGCGACTAAGTTAGCTTTAATTTGCATTCACAAATAAGCTACAATATAAATGTACGAAGGAAGGTTTGTTCGGGTCAGTCTTTTTACTTCACTAAATATTTTCACTTAGTGAATCACCGCATACGATACTCAGCAAATGAGCACCTTAAAAAATTTATTATAGGACCAGCATTGTATCTAATGAAGATTGACTTATCAAATCAAGGAGCAAATGATTAGTATATTTTCTTGCATCATGCCTGATAGAAAAAAATAATTTCCATACCTGTAGCTCGAGGGTGTACATTGAACCTCTCCCTTCCTTTTATTTCCATTACTGTCCTCCCCAACCGTTTCACTTCAAACGCACTGTATTACATGTCTGAGTTGATACAGCTATTTTAACCTCTCATAATGGTACGAAATTCTAGCTGAGACATTTAACAGCAGGTTTATAACTCTGTCAAGAAGATAAGTGAACCGCGTCATAAAGAGTAACTGCCTAGAAAACAACGCTTGAAATATATAGCCTCAAAAAAAGGTGACGAAGATAAGAATGTCTGTAAAAGTTGATGAAGAGTAAAAACTTCTAAGAACTGATCGTTTTCAGCAGTAGCGCAAAGAAAACAAACATAAGAAGTTTTACGACAACAAAAAATAACAGGAAAACAAAACGACTAGAGCAAGTTTTTAGCCTATCCAGAAATTTGAAATAAATAAAAATGCAGCATACCGCTATAAGCAATAAACCTTTTTTTTATAACAGCGATAGAAAACACCTTTATTATTTTCGCTTGGAATATTTCTTAAGAACAGTGTAAAATAAGCAGAAAAATTTTGAGCACTCACTTTTTATTCCATTTTTTGCCCCTGGAGTCGCTGCTGTCGAGAGTACTCACTGCCAGTGAAGTGTGTTCCATGGACAACAATACTTCTCTTGCGCTCTTTGGCCTTGGCAAAGTGCACTCATGGCTAGTGACGATCCCGTTAAGCATACTTGCTTGCTTAATAGTAGTATTAGCAACACTGCAGAATGGAGGTTAATAGAAAGAGGCTATTGGTTAGTCACTCTAAACCAAAGTTGATTATTTCCACTCGCGTTGGAACAGCGTTTCTTTGCTTCCCGCTATTGGTCCCCTTACCTGCGCATTCGTACGCATTCCCGGTTTATGAACTTGATAACCATCTGGTATTGAATTTTCATGATAACTTATTAAACAAGAGGGCAGCCTACGGTACTAGGATGCTCCTAAAACCGCTAGAACTTTTTATTTGTCAACGCCAGCCACGCTGTGTTATGTTACGCATTGACCAGTGGACTCGAATACCTTTCAGGAAATAATTTTGCTTCCGCTTGCCCAGTTCCCCGAAATCTGCCTTAAAAAGCAAAGGTATTGTGCCTACCAACACAAAGCTGGCCAAAGAAATTAGTGCCGTTCGTGAGCAGGCCGCGTCGATGCACGAAAACCTCAGCATGTTTTATGATCTTAACAAATCCATGAAGGCTCAAAATGCTGATCCGGTGAAATGAAGGTCTGAAAAATGGAAAACAGTAGCTCTCAAAACACCTTGGTGATCTGAAGCAGCATACGCGCAAGAAAAACGAAGTTCGCAATAAAGGGTGTCGGAATACAAAGGCCGAAAACTGTTTTGCTATAGTGCTTACTATTGGCAAGGAAGCCGGCTGCGAAATCTCTTGATTCGACATTGCAGTTCGCACAGAGTTCCGGCAAAAATCGAGACTAAAATAATTGCGCGCTTTTGCTGCCTTTTGGAAGCCAAGTCAGCAAGCAAGAGAAAGAAAGGGGGACTGAGAACGAAACACTTGGTTTCATACAAGAAGCTCAGAACAATGTATAAATCAATTGTTACATATAACATGAAGTACGAAGTAGAAGAACTAAAGTATGGAGAAGACAACGAGGAAGACGATAAGAATGACGTTTATTAACCCAAAAATAAAAAAGATTAAGAAGAAGTATTCGGTGAGGTGGGGAGAGATGATTGGTGGAAAAGGGAAGACCATGATGACGACGACAATCATCGTGTACCAACGCCAAGGCTATAAGCGCGAGGGATAGCGTGGCACAAGAGGTCTCAAGGAAGAGGTGGCTGCTCCTGGCCCTACGGGGCTGCGACTGGTAGGTCACCGCCGCTCAATTGCGGCGGGGGCTAGCCTGCTACCGGAACTGTATACGTTGTAGGCAGTCATTGCACCCGCCACCGCTTCGGTGGTGGACGACGGCTGTTGCCGATGCGCGTCTTTCTTTCCTTCTTTTTTTTTCTCGCTATTTTCCATTCTGTCCGCACGAGGCAGCGGAGGTGGCTCAGCTACAGAGCCAATAGTAGGCCCGTGCATATTCTTTTCCTTCTTCCTACAGTCGCAACAACAACAACAGTGGCACAAGGGGAGGGGGGGGGGGGGGGGAGAGAAGCGGAGGTTCCAGCGGTTTAGGTACATCTCGGCTGAAAGAGAGGAACGCCGGCTACTGCTCCGACGATCTCAAGTTCTACGGCTTCGCACCGTAGACTTTCTGCCGTTCCTGAGCCCGTTCCGGGGCGTCAACGGCTGACGCAACCACCTGCTACGGCCAGGGGTGCCTCCAGTGCTGTTACCACCCATCCGGGTGGTGCCCGTCAAGGCAACACCGCCAACGCAGCCAGCGTCGCCTCCACGGGCATTTGGACCTGGAGCTCGTACGACGAACGCCAACGACGCCGCCAGCGACTCCAACCCGAAGGCTTCGAACGCCACCTCGACGCCTGCTACTTGGGTGCCAATGACTGGAGCCACGCAACGCTTCATCCGTACCGAACCGTGGGCACGAACACCGAACGCTAGTTGACTGCATATTCCCGGGTCGTGTATTAGTAGTCTGTTTTCTGTTAGTTCTGTGTGCTAGTGTTTGTGTCACGTAGGGTGTATTAAATGTGCGTCTGTGTGGGTACAGCAGTCGCCTAGTCTGTTCTTTTGGCCCGAGCGTTCGCCGGAGATCCGTGACATCAATGGACACCTCCGCCGGAAACATTGAATGCTTCAGAAGGCACTGCCTTAAACACTTAAACGGCATGGATGCCCCTTTGCACTGACAACTGCATTATTAAAGTCAGGCAGGCGGACGCAAGCCACATTTTTTGTATTCCAGGAGTGAAGGATCTTGACATTTTCCGCTAGTCAGCATTCTTTTATTTGTGTCGGGTTCTTTTGGACTGAAAATTATGGACTGAAATAAAAAGTACCAACTAGCGCAACAACTCTACCGACGTAGCATAGCATATTTGACGCTCACAGTGATAGGTCTTTTGGTGCTTCCGCGAACTCTCGCCGGTTGCCCTCCCCTCCTTATCATTATAAAGAATTGACATCCTGCGAGATCGACAGTCATGTGACGCTAATAAAAATTTGAAAGTTGCACATATTGTGGTTAGGCCAAAGCAATGCCGAAATTGCCCGTAAGGTAGATACTTCGCGAGGCGTAGTAAAACGTCGAGTGGTGTGTTCGGACTAATTCAAGTCAAATGTTGATGCAGCTGCACTTTTTGTGGGAAATGTGCTTGTGTTTGTGCGGTCTACGTGCGTCTGCTGGAGAGCACAAGTATCAGTAAATGTCAGTGTTTGCCTTAGAGGTACACTTTACTTCGCCGGCGCAGTAGCACTCCACCATTCCAGCCAAGTGTGATTGACACTGCATTTCTTTCACGAAGTTCCGACATCTATGTATTATTAAAGCTGGGGCAAATACACAGTGCAAATAGGCCGCCGAATATGTATGAGCGGCACAAATTTGTGCGTAACCTACGGTGGCATGAAAAGAGATGCGCGCGTTGAGCCATCCGCCTGGTCTTATTTTTCCGGGCTACCTTTTCATACATGTTATCACTGTCATAATCGCTGTTACAATTTTAAATATTAAAATCCCGAAAGTAAATGCTCGCCACAGGCTCATGCTTCCTGAATGCCAACAAAAGCAATGACCGTAGCAGCTTTATAGAAGAAGGTGTACAAACATCAGGCCTGCTCCCCCCCCCCCCCTATCCCCCCCACGGCTGTCGATATGGTGGTCTCCTTGATGACATGCTCCTTAGTTACGTCAAGCGTTGCTTCGCTGAATAGCAGTTCAGGCTTTGAAGGGGTTGTATGGACTACCGGCAAAAGAGGCCTGGTGGTTGATGTCTTCTGAAACGACATGGACGGCACCACAAATATAAAAGGAAGAGGGCAGCCACCGGGCCGCTGCAAATGCCTTTAATCTGCGATTCCCCCCCTCCAAAAAAAAAAAGAATAAAAAATCTAACCTCGTCTTTCTCCCCCTCATTCCTCTTGCAGACGCATGCGCAAATCTGCTGCTGTGCGATACTCGAGAAATGCCATAAATAAACAATAATTATGCGAAACATTAACCTTATATTCGCACAACGGAATATCAACAGTGCCTGAATGCAGGTGCTCAGGCTGATGCATATTGGCACTAAATTTCACGGTCTGGAGATGATTTATCAGCCACCATCACCTCACCTGATCTTGTGGCAAATTATGTGAGCGGTTGGCACCAACAAAGCAAGAATACAATTCAGGTCAGCACGACACATTAAACTAACGACGCGGAAAGAAATTTCCTGCGCAGATTAGGTTTCAACAGCAGCGAGGACCTTAATAATAATTGTGGCCCAATTTTGTAGGTCTTTACACAAAACGTGACTACGCTACGTACGTCACGACGACGAGTAGTCATCAGCATTATACGAGCTCAGCTACCTCGAAGTTTTGAATATCTGCACTAGATCGCATTTTGCTTTTTTGAAACCTCCTGTGTGGCAGGATGCTAAAGTTTGCAGTTTTCCCCGCGGATTTTTTTCTTTCCCTTTTTTTTTGTCTCTGCGTTGTCGGTGCTCCGCACACACTCAGGGATGGGGAGCGCTATGAGAGGTGCTTATATGTTCTGCCAAATGGATTACTGCTTCTTCGAGCACGCATGAATACACTGGCATTCACCGAAGTCATGCGATGCCTTCCAGCCTGACACACTATTGTCATTTGACACAAGAGCGCGATGGCCAGTACAAGACGCATCATAAGAAATAGTGTATCCCGTCTTATCTATAGCTCTTTATAAAGACGCTTTCTAATCTTCCACGAAGCTGCACTGCACACAGTATGAGACCGCTCATGCCATTTTTCAAGTTAAGAGAAGCTTGGGCTGCAAACCTACGCTCTTTCCTTCCCCACCTCCTGATAAAAAAAAAAAAAAAAAGCTGAAAAAAAAAAAAAAAGAACAGCCCGTGGCACGAAACTCAAGCGCGTTTCGCAATAAAAAAAAAAAAAAACAGTTTGTTGTCTCAGTCAAGAACTGTCTATTTGTCTTCGTGCTTCCTGCCTTATAAGTCCGGCTTTTCTTTTTTTTTTTCTTTTCTTGGATGGGGACTGCAAAAGCTAGCGCTAGTGCCTATCCGCCAGAACGTAATATGAAGCAATAGACCAAGCTGGATAGCATTGCGACTAGAGTTCTGTCTACTGTGGATACACAGCGTATCATAGAACCGTGGCTATAGGGCGCGGCGCCAACCAAGACACCAACTTCTTTGACCGCGTCTCTTCTGCACGCCAGGCCTTAACTGGCCATCCAAGCAGTTCGCGATTTAATCAAAATATTCTTCAGCCATGCGGTATTCTGTTGTACAAGCGGACGTTCCACGTGCCGTTTGTTATCTTAATTGTTTGGTTCCGTCCGCACCAGCGCACTCACTCAATTTCCCGACGGATCTCATCCAAGCACATACTCACATTAACACTTCGCATTAATACACTTTGGCCTCAGCCAAGATGCCAATGCATGTTCAAATCGTGCAAGATATAATAGCAGGCTATGGCGGAAAGAGGAGGGGAAGTAGCAGCGAACAGGACGGTCCATGCCTGCGGCCACGTGAAAACAATGAGGCGAAGCCAATCCAGAAATGCGAATGAAAATAAGCCGGGCCGGCTCATCATCGGCGACTGTTCAGCCCTAGAAAGGGGACGTTGTTCAAATATTTATCCACGAGTTTCTCGGGGGCCCTAAGGGCTGAGCCGCCACGAGGAGTCCACGACGAGGGAGCGGGCTGCTCCCCCCGCGCACTCTGCTGCCCCTGCGGCGTTGCCCCATCGCACGGCAGCGATGTCAGGCCGCGAAGGGGAACACGAGACGACCGTGCGCCGCCGTGTCACCCGCCCTGAGCTCCTCACGCACAGAGGAGGTGAAAATAATAACGAAAATATTTTCTCTTCTCCGCCGAACGTGAGTACAAGGACGTTCAAGGGGTCGCAAGAACCTTCCAACGAGCGAACAATGGACATTCGCACGAACGGCCCCGAAAACGGCGGTGTCGACACGCATTGCGGCTAGTGGCCGTCAAGCTGCTTTCCCGGGGCACCTTCGCTTGAATTTCGCTCCCTTTTCTCAGTAAATAAATGAATAGCTCGCTTTTATCTCTTCAGATCCCTTATTCCTTGCAGCCGATGGCTCAAGACGAACATCTTGCCTTGCCTAAGGAAAGAATTAAGGTTCCGTGTTGGGCTCGCGAGTTTATGTTGAACTTGTACAAACATTGCGAAAAAATTGACAGTGGCTTAATTAGCTCTCATTAAGCCTGATAAATTGCATTAACAATGGCCGCATGGCTACGCTTGTGTGTTCGCTTGTGGCGTAGCTTGTGTGATTCGATAGTTTGGCTGTAGAGTAACACATGACACACAATGGTTACGACTGTTCTGCCGGCGATTCTTCAGGGCGCTGTCTTCGCTTGGTGGCATTGCGGCGTTCCTGCGCAATCATGTGTTCATCAGTGGACGACGATGTGGAAGCACTCGGAGAGCTATGACGTAGTCTCCGAGCTTCACCTTGTGCACGACGCTTAGCGCGACGTTCTTCACGTTCTTCCACTGTCTCTTGTGCACGTTGTCGCTTCCTTGCCGCAGCTTGTCGTCGACACCTCTCTTTAGCAGCCTGCATAGCAAAGCAGTCACGGCGAGGCCGAAGCAACGGCGAACCATCTGTTCGGCGCTACAGCGGCGCCGCTGCAGCACGCGGGGCTTAAGCTCGGCTGAAGCGGTTGCTCGGCTCGGCTGTTCAAGGTCAAGCCTGGCGTACGCCGGGAATACGCAACGGCTCGAAACCTGACGTAGTATTGCTATCGCAATAAAAAGCCTTCCTCGTACGGGCGGTCTACCAAGCAGGCGCTAAGAACAATGACTGGGCGGTGAGAGAGGGGCATGAATGTTTGCTACCTAACCTATAAGATAAGCGTTTTTCCTGAACAGACGCCAGCTCGCAAGAAAGTAATACGATCCATAACATGCATTGGAATGACGGTGTTACACTAAAGTAGGTATAGAAGGCTCCGCGACGCGGACGCTCAAGCCTATGCGAGATAGAAAAAAATCATTTGCTTCGAAGAGCCAAGAACAAGAGAGTATAAATATGATCATAACATGTCAACCGGGCAATTGAAGGAAAGCGGTATACAAGGCAGAATAGAACTCCCTAGAAGCATTCTTTCGCCTGAAAGACGCATGAACCACAGCACGCCCTCGTGAACAATCATTGTTCCAAACTAGTTAACGAGGCAACGAATTGGCGCCTTTAGCGTCAGTTCTCAGTGTATCAGTTATACTCGTGGAATGATATAACAATGCGACTACTCCCATTTCAATTCCTGCGGAAGGTGCATTTTATTTTGCACTGCGCATAATGGTCTTGTGAATTGCAGCAGAGAAAGTGGAGTAAAGCTCCAAAATTTTATTGGAGCCAACTCTCATCAATTTGTATCCTTGAATTCGAAGGGTTCGCCCCTAGAGAGCGTGTCCGGTAGCCATGTCCTAATGCAACGGCATAGACGGCCACGGTGCATGTAAATTATGGAGGCTTATTCGGGGTCGACAAAACATGACAAAGTGCAGAGTACGAAATTGACTGAGCGGCAGCGCAGAGCACATGTATAAGGTTCTCGAGAGGGCAATGGTGAGGTCAAGCAGACATTATAATATATGGCTAAGCAAAGCCCTCTGCCACGAGTGGGACGAAGTGGGCACATTCGATTTCAAGACCCAGACAATCCCAGACTACTTGCTGACGGGAGTCGCGCATTCAATTTTTCTCTGGCAGCCCAAAAAGCTTGGCCCACCACTACAGCTCCCGGTAAAGTTGCGCAGTGCCGGCGGCCATACTGAGTTAGACTCCGCGCTCATTCTGAGTACTTTTTGTGTTCCTCCAGACGATATCGTGCGTGAAACCGCGACACGATCTCATAGCTGGTGTCGTAGCAGCTGTAAAAAGTTTGAATTTCGCATTTTCGTTTTCTTGGCTTGAGACGCACTACACAGAGATGCGTCCAGAGCCTCGAGCGCAGATTGTTTGCACGTGCTGTCCAGAAGTTCTTCATATCTGTTTCACGATTTTTTTTTTCTTTCAGCGCGTAGGCCAGAAAGAGTCGCAAGCGAAAACCACCGTGTGCTGAAGCAGCTAACGCTTGTGGTAAATGTTTTTGCAAACGCTTTCGTCTGCTTTCGAGCGCAGCGAGTTTGGCCCTTGGAAGAACTTTGCTAGCAGCAATGACAACCAAACGCCGCCAAACTAAGTTGTTTCAAACGCTTCACATTTATGCATACCGGGCTTCGCTCACGAAAAGCGTCGATTTATTCTCGCCTCTGTTGTCCATATTTAGTATTACACGCATAGTAGGCGTTAAAGGTTCGAGCGGCGTTACTGCGAAAGACCTGCATCGTGATGACTGATGGTTGGCATCGTCTGCTAAAGCCGATGATGGCGGGAGCTTGCAAGGTCATGTGACAGTAACGCTACTTCCCGTCAGAGCGGAAGCCCAGACCTGTCAGCAATTAGTCCGGAACTGTTAAATAGAATATGCCCAGTGGCACAAATGAGGGCTTGAAGCGCATAAGAATTGCCTACGTAGCAACCACTAGAACCCTTAGCTCTTCAACCCACGCTGGCCGCCTGCATGCGATACCGCAAAGCCAGTAGCACTCCCGCCGGAATTCTCCTGCGTCGCCGCTGCCATCGCACGTCACGCACCGCGATAAACAGTTTACTGATACTCAGACCATGCGCCGGGGCCACGAGTAGTTTGATAGGCTCAGAGGGACAGCACAGTCCTACAAATTTGGTGTCTAAAATCGCCAGCGAACAGCTTTGATGACAAGATTTGGGTGCTAATCATTGACAATATGCATAGGTGGCTTAGTTGCTCCACTGATGAGCGAGATGTATATTTAAGTAATGAAGGGGCGAAATCAAGCCAACTTTACCGGCGTCGTGTGACGTTTTAAGGATATATGGAAAATTTCATCGTTGTCTTAAATGATGTGCAGTTTGGCAGCTTTGCGGCTACTACCAGTAAAGTCACAGGCGTGAGTTGAAATTTCCAAGTTATCTTTCTGCCGTGAAGAATATGCAGTTTTTACGTGTCATAGTCGTGTTCTTTGAAGTTGTCGGTGTGCTGTGTGTCACCGTGAGTCTAAGAAAAGCGTCTAATTTCAATAGGGCGCATTCTAAACTTAAGGAACTAGTACCAATCGTAAAGCTGCCGTGCACTCAAGAAGGTTCCTCACACGTTTTGAGTGAAAAACAAGTGGTCCACCTATCCTAGGCTTTGTTATCCACGCATCTTTATTTCTAGCAGCTGTGTAAGCACGCCTCAAAAGAAAGTAATTATAGCTAGAAACGAAGGTCAGCGACAACAATGAGGAACCTATTCACGCTATTTCGCACTTTAATAAGATATAGCGCAGTGTTAAGATTATAGCAAAGTGAAGTAACATTAGGTTGTTTTTTCAGTCTCGCTCAAATTTGGTAAGTTTGTCTCACGGCTGGCAAAGGAAGAATGAAATCATGTTCAATGAACGATGCAAGAGCAAACTGAACAATCAGATTCTCATGGGCCGCAATGCTACTTATTTTGAACAAAAGGGACGGTGCTGTATTGACAGAGCAAGAGACCATAACATAACCTGAAAAAAATAAATATTGCACGGTGATGTATTGACAGAGCGAGAAACCATAACATAACCTAAAAAAATAAATATTGCGGGTTTCTAGCAGACTATTGCCAGCGCAATAAAAAAAAACCTTATAAAAAAAAAACAAAGTTCATGCGCCAACAAATTAGACACAATGAAGTCATTGTAGCTTTTTTTTTCTTTATCGGCGAAGCACGGAAAAGACATGTCAGCACACCTTTGTATCACATTCTGCAAAAAGAACTTCAATTTCGAGACTGACACATGCAATCTGGTCTCAACCTTCGGAAAATGTTTTTCTCAATCTCTTTCCAGTGATGAGTTCCTTTTAGCTTACAACGATGACTGTTTGTTACAATGCATCGTTAAGTCTTTGATTTCCCTATTATTGGCAATGCATTGCAAGGATTAAATTTTTATTTGTCTATGCAATGCTTTGTTCTCGCTATAATGAGTTATATTGCTGTGGTTGTTTCTGTTGTTGTTAGTATTGGCGCTGTCTTGATTTCGTCCTCATGACCAAGTGACGTTTATCACGAAATATATATGATTTTAAAATTTTTGTTGTTCTGCGGTTCCTTCTACTTTTGTTGTTGTTGCTGTTGTGGTTGGTAGCTGTTTGTAACAGATTCCCTCTGCGTGGCGTAATGGCGGTGGATATAAATACGTGTTTGTTTATTTTGTCAAAATAAACACGTTGTCAGTAATCGCCGGCTATCCAGTAAAGGAGCCTTTCGTCCCCCTCTGTTGTTTTTTGCGCGCTATTTCTACAAGTAGGCTGCAAGAAAAATACATATGCTTTGATTTGGTTTTGGTTTGTACGGTTTATCTTCCCCAAAATGATCAAAGCTGTGAGAGAGGCCGCAGTGGAAGTTTCCCGAAATTTCGACCACTTGGGATTTCTGTAACATGCACTGACATCGCACAGTACACGGGCGCCTACTGTTTCTCATGCCTCGAAGCGCTGCAACCGTGGCCAGAATCGAACCGGCGTCCTCGGAGTCAGCAGCCACGGAATCTGACGACTGAGAGCCGCGGCGAGGATTGAGATCAATAAAATGTAAAAGAATAAATATTGATGTGTTCATACTCCCCGGTGTTGCTATTGATTGCTTAATATATTCTATTTTAACTTATCACAGTTATAGCACTTTTTTTTTGACATTGCAAAAATCTCAAAGTAATTCATTAAAGAAGCTTGCTTCTTTGCATATGGGAGGAATAGAAAGGGCACTGAACACCAATGAAATAGTATCCATTTCTTTGCGACATGAGTCCACAAAACTGTATTTTCTTTGTGCGCCTTCTGTTCGCTGTAATAATAAGAGCCCTTAATTGAAACAAACTTTGCCCCAAATGATTCTAGTAATTTCAAAATCTGCAAAAGATATTAATTATTTCAATCATTATTTACAGCGCGTAGCATAACCAAAGGGCTGCAGCGCTTTTCCTTCTCCTTATATTTTCCAAATCTAATCTTGAACATGAGTTTGCGGTGTGCACCTACTACGTATACGTGCGATACCCGTTTTCTCGCTGTGTGACGTGCAGTCTCTTTCCTGGAACTCCCGTCAGCCAATTTATTGATTAGACATAAGCATTTCTCCGAAAACGTACAACACCCGTGCCGGCGAGCGAACCAAGCTCATACAGGAATCGTTTAAAAAAGCACATGAGCGGCAAGTGGAGCGTGAGTGCTGACGTAGCAAGGCTGCACTGCAATGCGAAGATCTGAAGAAAATAAATATGTATTTGATAATTGAGACGTGCAAAACTGTGCTTCTCTGGTTAGATTGAAGTTCAGGCTTCTGCACGAACTACCTCAGCTCTCAATTGTGGCCGAAGGTGCAGTGGTATACAGCGCTCGACTAGCTCGACTACTGCTCCCAAGGATGGGGATCGAATCCTGGCCGCGGCGGTCGCTTTTCGATGGAGGCGAAAAGCAAGGCACCCGTGAGCTGTGCGATGTCAGTGCAAGTTAGAGAACCCCAGGTGGTCTAAATTTCCGGAGCCCTCCACTACGGCGTCTCTCATAGCCTGAGTCGCTTTGGGGCGTTAAACCCCAAAACTAAACAAAACTCAATTGTGGCTCATACAGCGATCATGGCGACTTGAGATCGAAAAGAAAATATTAGTGATACAAAAGACACATCGATACTGAAATGTCACAGAGAGTAATGAACGAATGAATTGGTTGCGCCAGATGGAAGCAGAGGCCGTCTTTTTTCGTTCGTAATGTTTTCTTTTTTTTTTCCACACCACCATATTTAAAAATTGGTAATTCAATGGTAGTGTGCGAAGCTAAGGCATCGTGCCTGTGTGTCGAGACACCATAAGTAAAAAAAGTTAATAATTAAAAATACGTTCCTCTACACTTAAAAAGTGATTATTGATTTGTAGAATCGAAGCATTGCCAATCACTACAAAGCTAACGCAAAAGGAAATACACATCTCTAATTCTGCATCCCGGCGAGAAAGCGAAGGAAGCGAAACAGTTAAATGACTTTCAACAGGCTACTGTGATCAGAAAAGCTACAGCCGTATTCGGAAACAATGCCCCTACTTTACGCATGCCGGTGATTAACAAAGTTAAGAAAAGCATGTGTTCCGTATAAAAAAGCGCTATTACAGAGGCTCCCAAACTAAGATCGATGTTATTTTTTCTTCTTCTGCGGTATAAGGCGAGATATCTCGAATAGCTGGAAGATGCACTGCCATTCACTTTCCGAAGAAAGAAAAAGAAAGTAGCCCTTCAATATTAGTTCGTTTCGCCTTGTTGTCGACAAGAATCTCATCCCGCTGACATTCTACCAAAGCTTATGAGAACAATGCAAATTAAGGAGAGATAAGTGATAAGCAGGATAGCTTTTCGAAAGGTAATGCGATATCATCTTTAATTTCAGTATAAAAACGTACAGGTTCAACTATCCTTGATCCAAGTTTCACCCGTGTAAGCTATCGGCCGGAGCCCGCAGCCGCTCCTGCCGCTTCGATTTTGGCTCGCTACCGCACTTGGTAAGATTCTCGACAATGGGCTAGTCTGGCTTCACGTCGTTCGATGGTCTTAACAGCCTGTCTCGCACGACTACGGTCTCTGTCTTTAGCAAGAGTGGCTTTCTCTACGCCACGCCAGCTCTTTTTTGTCAAGCTGCATAGTGGAATCATCCGACACTGTGCTCGCTAGGCCTCGCCCGCACTCGCCCAGATGGCGTATGTATATACCCCATTTCTCTGGGTTAATTGAAGGAATGGCGCAGACGAAACTTCATGAATACAACGTTGTTCGCTGCACAGTGCGATACTGTGTTGCAGTTTCACACGAGGCATGACGGGCTACGGTGACAGCACATATTGGAGGCATGCTAAAATATCTGAGCATTCAACTGCATGCTTTTAAGTCAAGAGCACGTTACTAGAGAGAGCGGGTTGCGGTCGTTCAGCGTTATGCTCATACTATTATCTCTCATCAGCTTTCAATACTTGGTCGAGCCAAGGCCTGAAACTTTTTTGCGACGAAAATTTATTATGCTCTCCAGGTCTCCCACTACGCGAGACATTACGTGCAACGCTTTCACCAATATTTGTGACGTTTATTTGGCCATCAAGTAGTCTTGAGCTGATCTGACATGATAACCTGGTCCGAGCTGTTTTTGCAGGGACATAGTGCACCTTTATGTCAGACACTTAGTTGCCCGTTTCTTCTTCTTTCGCGATTGCTCCCACCTGATTATTAAAACGTTCTTGCAAGTTGACTCCATGACTCTGCTTCTCATCTTAGTGGTTCCTTCCAAATATTACTTACCCCTCCTATTTACTAGGATTTAAGCAAAAAGTTTATGTTTAGGTGCGGTTTCTGAGAATCAGGGTTTCGACTGAGTATACTTATAATCTTTTCCGCGCAAGTTTATACAAGGAATAGATAACGATGCTCTTTCCATTGCCATTGTATCGTTCTTTATACTTTGGTCTTGAAGGTCTTAAGGCTCATAATGTGCTGACGCGACTGCGCAAAATGCGGATATCTCTGTGCACGAAAACGTTTTCTTTTAAATTACACACCGAAGCTTTCCCTTTGAACACATGGCTCCATAGAAAAAACAAATTATATATCCTGTCAACTGCTGCCTGTATGATGTGCCTGAAACAAGGAGCATTGCGTCATTCATTACCAATATACAATTCTCTTTTGAGACGTGCTGCAAAGAACTTTAAAGAAAGATTTTATTATCAACTCCTGTGATACCTTGCGTTACGCTACCTAATAACGAACCCTAATACATGATTTTCCTTATTCAGCTCCATAGCTTGTGGAAGACGTGTATGTTGGATCGCTCTGAGCCTAATATGACGCCAGAAACTCATTTTAGCCGAATGATGCTCCAACTAGAGGACATTTATGAGGAGACTGACTTTCAACCAGACTGGCTCCCGTTGTTGATGCAGTGTTTATACTGACCACCCTTTTAGTTGTATTTCCTGTTTTCAATGCAGACAGTGCAGCTGAGGAATAGCTGACTGCTTTATAAACAGTCTATATATGTACTCTTTTCTATGTAATCACATGCATTGAATATCATGTATAAAAATACGGCAACAGTATAGTGCTCTCGTTCCTGACCATGCAGGGAAGCTCGTATGTTCGTTCTGGCACGGGTCTGAAATTCAGTGGCAGCAATATTTTTCGCGGTGCTGCTGTGGCAAGGCGCAGATGATACTGCTGCATGCGCAGTACCTGCATCGCGCAGATGAATGATCTTGGAGAATGGTTACGATATGTCTTGCGCTCTACTTGTCTCAGTTCAAGGTAAAATATTTGGAGGCAGATCTTGTTGGGGTTTGGAGTGCGAGAGGTAGAGCTTCCGCTCTAGAACTTGTTATTTTGGCTTGGTACAATATAATGTGCATCCCAATAACCCCATGTCGCGGAATTTATTAATGAACCTTATGACATGCGATTCGGCACGAACATTGCCTGAAAAGGTGTAGTCAGTAATGTAGATTTTTTTTTTTTTTTTTTTCTGATGGATCTAGATAAACGTGCTACTTGGATCCAGCTCATCTATAGATCAACACCATTTTAACAAACGAAGGGGACAAGGCGCTTGCAGACGCCGGAGAAAACCGGGGGTGAAAAGTAGACATAGCGTCTTTAGGACCACATGTAAACAAATATTTAAAAGCAGTTTTCTGATCATGCAGTGCACACCACCGGGGTGGCGCAGTGGTGAGGGCGCTCGACTACTGTTCTCAAGGACGCGGTATCGAATCCCGGTCTCGGCGGCCGCTTTTCGATGGAGGCGAAAAGCAAGGCGGCCGTGTGCTGTGCAATGTCAGTGCACGTTACAGAACATCAGGTGGTCGAAATTTCCGGAGTCCTCCACTACGGCGTTTCTCATAGCCTGAGTTGCTTTGGGACGTTAAACACCACAAACCATCACCTGATCATGCAGTGCGTCTACGATACCTATACCTTCATGAAGACGAAACCATGTATATCCTATAAAAGAATGTGAATGTATGAAAAATTATTTAAAGCTGGTGTGTTTTTAAACCACTTGCGTGCAGCAGTTGTTGCTTGCTGGCGTTACGTACGACTCATAGAAACATTCTGAAGCGAAAGCTTCACTACGCCAGGTTTTCAAGCCGTCAGCATGGAAGAAAATGTGACCTTGAAAAACTTAAAAGGTCAAAAACTTAAACAGTTGCCATGTAGTGTCGGTTCAGGTGTCCACAGAACAAGTGTGACAGATACTGCGCCTTTCCTTTCCTTTCCTTGAACCAATTATAAGAAAAATTATGAAAAACCGCGGATTGAAAAGGCGCTATTACAGAGGCTATCGCTGAAACACTCACAGCTTTCGCTCAATCACTAGGTTCAAGCCATGCTTAAATACCCAGAACTTTCTTCACTGAGCGAAATAAATCCAAGGTCACCATGTGCTTCAGATGACCTTCAAACATCTTCGAGGTCAAGTTGGAACTGAAGCCACAACTACTTTGCGTAGGTATGTTCCCGCCAAATGTGAAAGTCAAGGTCAAAGGTCAACTGATGTGGGAAGTAGCTTAACGCATGAGCAGCTGCGTGGCAAGACACATGATTGCTGACGTCAATATCGAGTGCACAGCCACACCATGGACTCAGAGTACGCAAAGTTCAAACCAAGACGAACTTCTTTACAGATAACCAGAGTCTCTTCCTAGTCATAACCAAAAAAAAAAAACCTTCTGCTGAATTAAGCGCTTTACCATGTGTAACGATGGTTCAGCTTTCGGTTCGCACAAGGTTTGCCCGAAGCTAAGCCCAGACTATTCTTTTCTCGTTTCAGAAAGTACGCATGAACGGCACCGTTCGTTAACAGTCGGTGAGTGTTTTGAAGAAGAGTAAGAGAAAGTATGCATCGTCATATCGAAGGTAATCTGTTATTAAAACACCGCTATAAATGCACATTGCGAAACTCGACATAGTCTCAAAAGGCGCACTATCCGCAAGGTGTTTCTCTGAATCGGGCAATCTTCTGTGGAGTCCGCAATATATGTCCTGCATATATGTTGCTCACTAGTAGACCCGTTCACACTAGACTGCCTAGATAGCATTACATGAAATAAGGAGAAATCTTAGTTAAAGAAAAAATCGTCTATAGTCCGGGGTTCCAATCCGGGACCACCACCTGTGCTGGGCAGTCGCTCTACTAACTGAGCTAACCAGCATTTTTTTCCCTTATTTCCTGTTAAAAATGAAAAAACAGTGGGGCAAAGTCTAAAAGTATAATACCATGAAGAGCACAAGCGAAAAGTAAGGCTTCAATAAGTTTCAAAAATGCTTTAGGTTAGCCAGCTCGGTCAAAACTGGCATCCATTCAGGTTTCTCACTTTGGGCATTATAGATGGTGTTCAGGTAGCTTACACTTTCAGTGAAATACTCCCTCGAGGAGCGAGCATCCACGTCCGCGTGTCTCACAGCTATTCTCGTTTTCCATACATTGTGGAGGCAAAGCAATATGAATAAGTCGTTTCGCACACCCCCTTGAGGGACAGGCAGGAATCGTATAACCAATTACACTGAGCTAACCAGGACGGCCGGCACATAAGGTGGTAGGGAGAAAGCGAATTGATCAATAACTCGAAGTGGGAAAGGTGTTGGTCGAATGTTAAGGGAAATCCCCCAAATTGGAGTCGGATTTGTAATAAGAGAGTCATCATCATCATCATCATCATCATCATCAGCCTGATTATACCCACTGCAGGGCGAAGGCCTCTCCCATATTTCTCCACTTAACCCGGTTCTGTGCTAGCTGCATCCACTTGACCCCTGCGAACTTCTTAATCTCATCCGCCCACCTAACTTTCTGCAGCCCCCTTTGCTGCGATTTGCTGATGACATTGCCTTGCTAAGTAACTCGGGGGATGAACTGCAAATAATGATTGATGACCTAGACAGGAAAAGTAGAAAGGTAGGCTTGAAAATCAATATGCACAAGACTAAGGTAATGTTCAACAGCCTCGGGAAGGAACAGCAGTTTACATTAGGTAGCGAAATATTGGAAGTAGTAGGCGAATATGTCTACTTAGGACAGGTAGTAACCGCAGATCCGGACCACGAAAAGGAAATAACAAGAAGAATAATATTAGGATGGAGCGCATTTGGCAAGCACTTGCAGATTATGACTAGAAGCTTACCGGTATCGCTCAAGAGGAAAGTATACAACAGTTGCATCTTGCCTGTACTCACCTATGGGGCTGAAACGTGGAGGCTAACCAAGAGAGTTCTACTTAAGTTGAGGACAACCCAGAGGGCTATGGAACGAAAAATGGTAGGGGTAACATTAAGAGATAGAAAGCGTGCAGAGTGGGTCAGAGAAATAACTCAAGTTACCGACATTCTAGTAGAAATTAAGAAGAAGAAATGGACATGGGCAGGACATGTAGTGCGAAGAGAGGATAACCGATGGTCGCTGAGGGTAACAAACTGGATTCCAAGGGAAGGAATAAGAGAGTATTTTTTTGCAATGTTTATTGCCTCGGGGCATACGGCTACAAACGAAAGCTCTATAGCTTTCTGAAGAACTTCGTAGACAAAAAAAAAAAAAAGGAAGAAAAAACGGACCAGGACGAATTTTTCTTTAAATACGAAGTTTCTGCTTATTTCATGTAATGCTATATAGGCAGTGTAGTGTGAACGACTCTATTAGTGAGAAACTTATGCACGCGGTAACATGTCGAACTTCACGAGAAGATTCGCCGATTCCGAGAAAGAAACAAGCAGATCGTGCGCCTTTTGAGAATATGTCGAGCGTTCTCAAAATCTTTGTACATAAAAAAAAAAAAAAAAAAACGGACAAGGACTAATTTTTTTTTAACTACGAAGTTTCTGAGAAAGCTGTATAGCTTTTTGTTTCTAGCCGTATGGCTGCACTTGCCTGACTGTCAGTGAGTACTTACTCCTTTATTACAAAGCATTCCTTCGGTATAAATGAACCAAACGACTCAGTGGTCACCGCTTGCAGAGACGTAATACGTGGGTTAGGTGGCCTGTGCGGTGCTTTAACTTCGCGAGCCTTCTCCCGAATTAAGGTCGACAATATAGTGACTACTGATAGCTGAGAGCGAGGAGCAAAATTTCAAGTTCGAAAGAAAACCCGAATTGACATTTTTTCTTGTAGCACACTGACGATCTCCCTCCAGACACGTTGGTGGCTAATGCCCATTAAACGTATTAGGGCTCCTAAGCTTTCTCGCATCTTTACTGCTAATATCCCATCAATAAAGTGGGGTGGACTTATTTTCCGACCCCTAAAGGCTTCCCCTGGCCGCAGCAGGCATATCTAACGTGAGGAACACGGAGCTGAATAGGCGAAAGGGCGCAGAACAGATACACCCGCACACTCATAGACAAGGATGATGCTGCATTGACAGCTAATTATTTATACTCGCGCACCTTCCTTCGCCACGTCTTCCACGCATACCTAATTTTGTCCTTCACTGTCCTCCCAGTAATCTGGGCATTCTTTCCCTTTCTTCAATGAACCCCGCCGGGGTGGCTCAGTGGTTACGGCGCTCGACTATTGTTCGCAAGGATACGGGATCGAATCCCGGCTTGGGCGGCAGTTTTTCGACGGAGGCTAAAAGCAAGACACCCGTGTGCTGTGCGATGTCAGTGCACGTTAAAAAACCACAGGTGGTCGAAATATCCGGAGTGTTCCATTACGGCGTCTCTCATAGCCTGAGTCGCTTTGGGACGTTAAATCCAACAAACGAAATTTTTCTTCAATGAGATAACAGAAGGCGTACTAACACATTGTTCACCAGCCACAGTTATCACCCAGGCTTCAAAAATCTCTTGTTAACTTGTCCTTACACTTTCTCCAAAACCTTTACATTATGAAGGTCTACTGGGCATTTTTGTTCCTTTGGATAAGTTACAGTATTTGCAGTGCACTGCAAGGTTGGTTCCAGACTTCTCCGATATTGCAATGGCGTGTTCACTAATCCTGTCGTTGATACATCGCCCGATCTCGACAATGTACATCTTCCCACAGAAGTGGGGAATCCGATATACTATCCCTGCTTCAAGCGCTCTGAATGTCTCGTTCGGAGGGCCGTTTCGCATTTTAATTTATTCTTATTCCCATTCTCTCGCGCACACATATTTTTGCCTTGCTGGGAGCCGCAAGAATTATTTTAATACCGTGTTTCTGACCAAACTTCAACAAGTTATAGGTAAAGCATTAACATAGGGCAGCAAAGATCTTTTCTTCCTCTGCATCACTTGTCCATTCTCTATCCTTTTTTGCATGTTCTGCAACACTAAGCTTTCTGCTTTCTGTACCATTACCAAGGCATTTGCTATTCAGAGACGGAGTAAATAAACAAATAAAGGAATAAATAAGTTCAGAATCGACTGACCGTCTTCCGCGCCGTGGTCCAGAAGCACCAGTCCGCACCACAGTTGGTAGCTCGGAAGCGGACGGAGGCTACCAACTGTGGTGCGGACTGGAGCGGAAATCCAGACCCAAAGGAGAACGGTACACAATGGGCACAACATTTACTTCGCAAAGATAAGCAGTGATTTTTTTTTTTTCGATATACTACTGGAAATTAAAAAGAGTCAGGAGACCACTGACTCACTCTGCCTTTAAAATGCAGTGGAAACTGCCATTCAGTGGTTTATAAAAATTACTTCATGTTTAGTACTGTTAGCTCTCGCACTCTTTTTCTTTCAGTGGCATTGTCCATACTCGTGAAGCGACCACTCTTCAAGCTGTTGTAGTATTCATCTTCCTTTCCAACGCAAGCTCATTATGCATCCGTTTCTGCACTGCCCCAGGAGGCTGACTTCGCGACGAAATGTCGCACACAACACTGAACAAAGGGTCTGTGGCTAACCCTAACTGAAAACAACTGCAAGCACACGGTGGCTGCCAGAAAGCGATGCGATTCAGGGTGTGGACTGTGCGATGAAATCGGAAACCACCGGAGACGAAAACGTGCGAAAACTGCTAAAACTGAAGAGGGGGCAAGGAGTCCGTGATGCGTACCGCGATGGGCTGCGCTGGCCCAACTAGCTGCGGGGCTGCGGTTTCTTGGTCGTTTTTGGTTCCGGCGCTCCAAGGAGTGAAGTTTGTTCAGGGTATGCTCATAAAGAGGAGACGACAAATAATTTCAAAGCTGAAGGGATAGCATTGATGGACTACGGCGACTAACTCACTTGATATCATTCGGCAGTCACCTCACAGGGGTGGTGCAGCAGTTAGGAGGCTCGACTACTGTGCCCAAGGAGGCGCGATCGAATTCCGGCTTCGGCGGCCGCTTTTCAATGACGGCGAAAAGCAAGGCGCTCGAGTGCTGTGCGATGTCAGTGCACGTTAAAGAACCCCAGGTGGTCGAAATTTCCGGCGTCCTTCACTACGGCGTCCCTCATAGCCTGAGTTGCTTTAAGGACGTTAAACCCCACAAACCAAAACAAACCACACCACACCATTGTGCTATTGAAAGAGCGATGCGGTATGAGCGGTTTTCCTGCCATGGGTGTGGCCCATCAGCTAGAATAAGACAACAATGCGGGCCGCATAATTTAATTAATTCTAGAAAGAAACACTCCTCAATCACGCTATATCTATTAATATATGTCAAGAGTTTCTACTCGCTTGTATGCTGCGGATGGTGCCAACAAAATGAATACTTGAAGCTAGCGGTGGACAGCTGCTCTTGAGTGGCGGGCGGGTACGAAACAGGCTTCGTGTTCTCGGGGTAGGTCAAGCATTACACTCAGCTCCTGCTTGTTCATGGCTCCGATCTCTTCATGCCTTCTTTTTTAATGCGAAATCGTTAACTGTCTCATGAGTGGCGTGAAAAAATTGGGGACAAAGCGTGCACGCACGAACTGTCAATAGATAAGAAAACATTGCCGCGATTGGATCTTGAACCGGGCCAGAACGAACAAAGATTCTCTGGCCAAGGCACACGAGCTCTATACTATCACCGCCACAGATCACGCCTCGTGTAACTAGGACGCACTCCCACGCTCTGCAGGAAACATCGTCGTCTTCAAGTTCCAACTGCAACGCGCTCTCTCGCTGTGCAGGGAACGTCGTCGTGTATATGAAGTTTCTTCTTCACCGTTCCTTCAGTTAACCTTGGTAAATACGCCATACACATACGCCATCCGACCGAGCGCGGCCGAGGTTCCCTAGCGTGTTGTCGGGCGAATCCATCAGGTGGCGTGACAGAACTCGCAATGCTTTCGCATTACTGCCCGTCAGCAGACTTGAGTGCACCTCAGGAATTTTAGATATTTCAAAATTCTTTTTTGATTCCTGGCTTCTGTATATCCTTATTAGCGTTTATTAGGTTAACGAGTTAGGAAGAACTCATTCGGAATATTTTTTCTCATTTACTGTCAAAGCTACTTAGTGAGCAATACATTCAGGACATCCAATGCAATACAGAAATATATTACAATAAAAATCAATACCGGGTAACAATTAGAACTATATTCTGTGTATACGAATAAGCACGCCAATGTGCGCTGCCTCCTTTCATTTCGTCAACACAAGCGTTTCCACTTGCTTTAAAATGCCGGCGATAGTTCCTGCACCACAGAAAATTTTATTTCAAATTCGACCACTACAGCCCGTACGGCATTCAGGTTCTGTGGCACGCATAAGGATATTCAACATCACAGAAGGAACAAAATGTTATGAGCTGAAATCATTGACTTTTCTATCTCCTCTTACATTCTTGTAACAAGCAAATGTTTTATTCAAGCTACCAAGGACTCGTGTTACCTTCTGGTACCAAGAAAGGGCTTTATTCAGGCTTTCAATGCACGCCCGAAACAGGCAGTACAAGGCAAATCGAACAATAAATGCCACGTGTTGTGCTGTGAATACCGAGGAAAAGTATTGCGTGCTCGAGAATTCGAGTTTCTGAGGTTCATTTGTGATGTGCTGCGCTTTGAACTTTTTTTTTTTATCAGCTAGGCTACAACGGTATGTTTTTGAAAGCTTTTGCAAATGCCTACTTGTTTCCAAACGTGGCCGCTTCTGTAACGGTTAACTGTCGAGAAGGAGAAGGATGTGAGAGGAGAAAGTTTTGAACGACTTTCGCATGTGGCAACTGTTCCCATATTTTGCGTGGGATATGTAAAGCCGATTGTTCCATCGAGATGCCGGTTGCATATGACGGTTGCTTTGCAATACTTTCGGGCGCGAATGAAAAATCTCGCCAGAATTTTAAAGCGCTGGCATCATTTTAGCTATGTGCCTGCGGTGGTCATGAGCTAAAAAAGACAGACGAAAATCCCGGAAAAACAACCCCGTCGGAACGGTTTCGAAGCCAGGAACTTCTCTCCTGCAGCGAGTATGGAACAATCATAGCAACGGCGGCGCCGTGTTGCTTGAAGGATGTGATAGGGATGTGTGCTAGTGAATGATAGAAAGGCGATGTCACGTGATATGAAGGTGATTAATGGGATAGAACTGGTGCTCAGATGGTGATAGAAGGAGGCTACCCGAGCCACCAGACGGTACTTGTCAGGAAGACAGCGAATAAAAGCAACAAGCAAAAAATTATCCCGGGTGAACAAGATGGTGGTGGCAGTGGCGGCCCAACAGTAATTTAAAGGGAATACATTTGCAAAGGCCAAAATAAGGTCACCTGGTTGCTAGCACATACAAAACTTGTCCTTGCAAAGCATCCGCTGTCATTCTTTTATTTCACTTTTAACTGTCTATATAGAGCATTTACAGAGAGCATTCCGATTTGCGCACAACAAGAGGCGCCAGAAGTAGCGCAGTCATATGCCGCCACTTTTAAACCCATGAGTCACAAACTGCTGCAGCGTTGCTTATGTCGCTTGTCAGCTGCGTTTTAAGCATGTAGCTGCTAACGGAAAAGTGCGTGGCGACCTCGTTAACTTTTTCTGGTGCTGTGACACGAACAGGTTCTGTCGCCTGGCTAAGCGCTGCAGTGAACGGCAGGGAAAAAAAAAAAAAGGCGAAACAAATATTTCCTCCGTCGATGGGTTAATTTGCAGGGCAACATGCTTTTATCAAGTCTTCAAAGAACCCGTTACTCTATCGTGTGAAAGAAAACTACGAAAAACTACAAACTACAAACAGTACCATCCCGAATACGATAGCAAAGCGCCGAATCAAGGTTACCAACAACACATGCGCGAAGCTCCACTAAAAACCGCAAATAATTTGGTCCTCACTGGACTCGTAATGACGCCCACGGATGGGTTTCAGTGTCCACTCAACACACTGACTTTCCATAAAATTATTCATGGCTTTCATTCTGCGGAACAGCGCAAAAAAGGCGGGACAAAGACGAGACAAGCGCTGTCTATCAACTGAGTTTATTGAAGGACGGCAAGGAAATATATACAAGAAATATTTAGGGCTACGTTTTGCACTGTGATTTTGTTTCATTGCTTTGTAATTTTGTATATATTCTATCAACTGAGTTTATTGAAGGAAGGTAAGAAAATATATACAAAAATATTTAGGGCTACGTTTTGCACTGTGATTTTGTTTCATTGCTTTGTAATTTTGTATATATTCTATCAACTGAGTTTATTGAAGGAAGGTAAGAAAATATATACAAAAATATTTAGGGCTACGTTTTGCACTGTGATTTTGTTTCATTGCTTTGTAATTTTGTATATATTCTATCAACTGAGTTTATTGAAGGAAGGTAAGAAAATATATACAAAAATATTTAGGGCTACGTTTTGCACTGTGATTTTGTTTCATTGCTTTGTAATTTTGTATATATTCTCTTACCATCCTTCAATAAGCTAAGTTGATAGACAGCTCTTCTTTCGTTCTTGTCCCGCTTTTTTTTTTGTGCTGTTCCCCAGTATGAATGCATACCAACTGGCCCAGATTTCAGCTTTACTAATAATTCATGGCTGACTTCGGATCATTATAGAATATGTCGTTTCCTCTTTAATAACATGAGCTTTTGGGCAAGTTGGCTGTTTAGCTTCGACATAATTGCAGCGCAATTCTCGGAAAAAGCAAAGACAAAATTACACACGAAATACTGGAAAACTATCATGTAAAGAAAAGGGGGTGAGGATCGCGTCAGCGATACTTCAATGTTCTGGCAAAGACCGGAATACGACCTTTCTCTGTCACAAGATATGATGTTACCTCAAGGTGTGAATTGTTCTAAGCTGCCATTGGCACGTATTCCTTTTTCTCCTTGTGTATTCAGAGCGCACATGTGCGGTGGAGCCTCTATATTTATCATGCAATGGTGAACAAAATTAGTTTTGAGTGCAGCGATTGTCCATGTCTGTGAGTGTTTTCTTCCTATGCGTTTGTGTGTTTTGGCGCTGTAGTTATGTTGAACCCATTGTTTCCTAGCTATTGGTAAGGCAGCACATATATCATGTTTACCATTATCAATAACTATATAAAGCGTCTTTATTCCTAAAGAAATGCACAGGTGCACCAAAAGTAAACGGAGCACGTGAGCAGCGGCCAAACTGAAAAAAAAAAATAATAAAAACTGCATGCCAGCACGTTCTATCAGCAGATGCGCAGCAGCGAATGAGGGTGCGTCGACACATCCGTCTGTCCCAACTCGATGACCTAATGCTCGCCTTATCTCCAGCAAGAGCCAAGCCATGCTGCGACCATCACAGCTCCCCAGGACAGCGCCTCCAATAGATGCGCGCTATATTTCTTTTCGTGCGTTTCCTCGCACGAAGCAAAATTTTAATCGCACGCGCGTCTATACCCTTAGAGCACAAACTCGCCGCCAAGTTAACTATGGCGGTCACGCAGACCCGGATTGCACCATTCCTGACGAAGCAGAAAGTGCGCGCCGCAATAGGCCAACTTTTCACCACGGCATCGGTGAACAATACAGCAAAAGGCAGAAGCACCCCGGTCCAATCAGGATCACGAGCACTACGATAGGCAATTGGGCTCCTACGCGCCTCTCGCCTCCCAAATTGGCGGGGGTAACAGTAGGAGCACGATTCTCTACTTTATTGCGCAGGGGCTAGAGCACTTAGGAGCGCAATTGCAAGGGCTCCTCTGCCTTTCTCAGTGCTGTTGATATCTTGTGAGACGAAGTATAGTCAACAGATTCCCCAAAAAATTAACATTGTAGTTACGCTGGGTCCCAAGCGTGCCTTCGAGCCTAGGCTAGATGGGGCAGAAAAGCTTATGTCAAACTCTATCGCAAGGAAAGCATAAGAAAGCGAGAGGACGCGCTGCATTACTTAACAAGCGAATTTTTTAGTGCGAACAAAAGCGAAAACGGTCAAATCCAGGCCAGTCAATACCCCGTCCAAGTGAATGTATTCAAAAGACCTGAGTGTCATTTTGTCTGAAAAAAAAAAAAAAGTTACTTCACCGTTTTCCAGAACATCAGTTCCACGAAAAAGCGGCGGCCGCTTCTGTGCAGAACTTCAAGGTATCCCCATTGAAAGACGCCAACGAGCAGACAATTCTAGTAGAAATGAGGGGCTCGTTATGATGCACAAATGAAAGAAGCCAACAGTCGGCGCGGCCAAAGAAAGCGCAGTGGGTATTTTTTCTGCAGTTAACCTGAATTAATAGTTTAAGGGAAACGATAATCAAATACAAAATAGAACAAAAGGAACACACCGCTGCTGGGATAAATGTCCATAAAGTTAGAAGGTTGGCCAGCGGTTGCTGTAGCTCAGTTGGTAAGGGCATCGGACGCGAAATTCGGAGGTTGTGGGCTCGAATCTCATACATGGCATGCTGCTCTTTTTCTACTTTGTATGTTATTATATTTTGCCCTAAATTTATTACAGTACTAATGCAGGTATAGAGCAGAAACTAAAAAGAAGATACCGTACGCTTTCCGTAGTCTTGCTGACTGCTGGCTTCTTAAAAATTTAAGAAGCCTGTATTAAAAAGCAAGTGGTCGATTTTCTCAACAAATTTGATCTCGAGATGTTCTGCGCACAGGCCATCGGATGCAAGAAGCTGATTTGGTATTCATTTTTCACTGCAAACACACCCACAAGGATGACGTCAAACATGTACGGGGTCAAACAAGTATACGTCGCAACACAATGTGTCGAAATTTCTGCAACGACATTTTCTTCATTGGATACTTCTGATTAAAGCCTCTTAATAAACTAAAAGCGCCATCTTGTCAACACTAACGCCTGCCTCCTCTCCTGCGCCTTCTACTGCGTAAGCGTTCCCACTCTCCAAAGGCTGTCACATGTTTGCGCGTGCACTTTTGTTGCTTGTTGGGTTGCAAGCTCCTCTATCCTGCGGTGCCAAACAACGCGCGCGACGCACGCCAACTCCTCGTTTCGCTACACTCAAAACTCCCTTTGTGCTTTTTATAGCATAGCTCCTCGTTCGTGATGCCATGTACTGCGCTTTCGAGTGCAGCGCACGTGAAAGTGACAGCAAGCAGCTAATCAAAACACCATTCTCGAATCGAGGCGGAGAACGGTTTGGTTTGATAGAATCGGCCGGGCTGACTTCAACGATGGAAATGGTTGAAAAAAAATTAAACTTGATGCTGTTCCATCGGCCTTTGTTCGTCGCAAGCATAAGCTGAGAAAGTCTCCTGCTAAGCGTGAGGCCGGGGTTCCTCGCGTTTCGTCTCCCTCAAAACGTAGCCGCCGCGGCCGGGATCGTCTTACACTCACGCCGAGCAGACTTGCTACGCGTTTCTTTAGCTTGCAAGAAAAGTGCCTGAAATTGCGTAATATGCTCTGACATGCGGTAGCCAATAGAGTGGAGCCTGGATAGAATACCACTTCACTGCGGCGGTCTAGATAGTGCTTCCACAGCTTTACAGGTAGCTCATAACTCAATTACAGCTGTACGTAACAACAAACAGACTGCTGGCGGATGATTCTCTTTCGTAGCCTAGTAAAATGAATGAGGGTCTTATTTTTCGCTCAATTTGGCCAGTTGAGCATGAGCTACTGACACACAGAGGCGGGGATTGCATGTGAACGTCGACGGGCGCGCATGGCGCAGCACGTTGTCCGAGACCTAATAACAGCATCATTCAAGTTCAACGCCTTATCGACATTCACCCTTGATATGTCGGTGTCCAGTAATGATATTGTCACGTGGTGACAAGCGAGAAGACAGCACAACATGGCGATAGTGTGAAGGATGATTTAATGGTTGGCCTAGCGCGAGGGCCCCTCTCGCGCTTGCTGCCGATCTTCTTCGTAACACTTCCCGGGGCCACCGAGCGATCGTCCCGATCGGTTCGCTTGAAGTTGATGGTGACCTGACGGTGAGGATGTTCAAGGAAAGACAGGAGTGAATGACTTGCTTGCCACCACAATGTCTGATGCGTGTGTGATCCGCCTTCTCTGGAGCTTTTCAACCATCCGCCACCAAAGCATCCATTGGACCGATGCCTTGAGGTCGCGTCGGGCGGCTAGGGCGGGGATTGCGTGTTCGTACCAATCGGTTCCTTAGGGTCATTCGGGTCTTTGGTCTGGTCCCGTTCGTCTGTGCGCCTTGTCTTCAGATCCGGGCTGGGGGCTGGGCGGCGGTAGTGGCGGCTGGTCGGTTCTGTGCAGGAAGGGCTGGGGCGAAGCTGCGCGGTGATATTCCTAGGCTCTCGGTCGATGGTCCCGACGTACGGATGGCGTCCATGCATGCTCCAAGGCGAGGATGGGGATGACGTACGCTGTACCTCCAACCAAAATGTTACGTGGGGTGGCGCTGGGGTTACGGCGCTCGACTGCTGTGCCCAAGGAAGCGGCATCGAATCTTGGCCTCGGCGGCTGCGTTTCGGTGGAGGCGAAACGGAGTGGCGTCCGTGTGCTGTGCGATGTCAGTGCACGCTAAAGAACCCCAGGTGGTAGAAATTGCCGGAGTCCTCCACTACGGCGTCTCTCATAGCCTGAGTCGCTTTGGGACGTTAAACCCCACAAACCAAACCAAACCAAACCAAAATGTTACGTAGTGAAAAGCAAAGAGATGGCACAACATGGTGACAAGATGGACGATGATTTTATGTCCGGCCTAGCGCGAGGGCTCCTTTCGCGCCATTGCCGATCTTCTTCTTCGCAGCAATATAACGAAACTAGACTTCGGAAAAAGTACGCGCTGGAAAGCTCAAGCAAAAACCTATACACCAACGCTAACTTTCCTCGCGCGCTCTTTCGCTCGGGAGAGGCCGTGGCACCGCGGGAAAGGAGAAGCGGTAGCGCAGGAGGAGGAGGGTGAATATGGCGGTGCATGTAGTTCATTGAGAGCCTTTAGCTCTGACTCTGTAAAGATCCCTAACTATGATGCCCTCGCAAGTCCCCTAACTGGTCATAGCCTAAAAAATGGAGCGTTGTCCCCATCATTCGACTTGCATGGCGGCCGCCCGCACGACTGTCTTCTTCATCAAAAAAAGAATGACGAGATGACCTTCATCACGATCCCTGGAGTGACATTTGCAGCTTTCTTTGAGCTTCTGCGGTATTTCATACGTATGACTCTCACAGGCGGGGATGCAAGTTGTATTTACAGAAAAGCTATAGGTTGTGCATCTAGTCCAGCATTGCTCCTGTCTTGAGTGCAATTTTTCTGATGTATGTTGACAGGGCACCTCGGTTACCATACTACCTTCAGGTATGTTGGCGATATAACCTGGTGTTTACAGAACGCGGGCTGTTCGCAGTTCTGTTAGCTGACTTTGTCAAAGGGCTCATAGTGCGTGGGTATGGTTTACAGTTCACTTTTGAGAAGACCGTAGGCGAGGAGCTGCAATATTTGAATTTGTGACTACGTATCGTCCATGCTCATGCTTCCTGGAAGAACGACCTGAGGTCGGCGAAGCGATTGTGAAATTCTTACTCAGGCCACTCAATGCTGGTGAAAAAAAATTGGTAGAGACATTAAAGACCGCTTAGTTGTGACTCGCACACACTACACGCACTGCCAAAGGGGTTTTGAATGAATGCCTTGCTAAAAGGGCTTGTGGCCCCCTTTGAATGGGAACTTAGCTCGTGCCTCTGCTTGTTGCTGCCGGTTCTGCCGTACTTCTGCATGTTTCACTGTGTCTCACTTCACGCTTCTCGCATTTGAGGCATTTCGCCTCTACCTCTAGTTGCCGCATCTCTGCGTCTTAGTGGCGCTTTCGTCGCATCACCTCGATCGCAGTCAAAGTACTTCTTTGCGGGTTTTCGGGCACGGTCAAGAGTCGCCTGAAAAACACGCCTCTTGTAGACTGAAAAGAAACCTTTTTCCTCCTACCAAGCGAAGCTCTTTTCGCACGGCAGGCCTCGTCGCTGTCTACGTACTTGCGGGGACATCCGCCCGCAGAAGAGACATTTAGTTTACCGCTGCCGCTTACCGCGGCAGTCTACCGCTACTGCGCGGCGTCAGCATAGCACGCGCTGTTTGGTTCCTGCGTGCGGAGTCCGCTGAAATTTTACACGGACGTGGCACCATTTGTCGCTCTTGGGGTGGTCTGCGCATGCGTGCTGACGCTCGCGCGGTAGCGGTAGGCGGCAGCGGTAGGCGGTAGCGGTAAGCGGTAGCGCTAAACTAAAAGTATCTGATATATGAGCCTTGCGCTGGAGTTTTGAAGGTATAGTAGCGCGCTCGGGGTGGCCAAAGAAAGCTGACTGGGTATTGCAATGCAGCTTCTGCCTATATATGCTGCAGTGCATATCTTGCAGGTTTTCCACGTCGACTCGCTCTTTTTTCTGCCCCTTCGTGAGCGTGAAAGGACTCGTCCTGTCTAACGGACATCGTTGTGGGCCGGCGGTAGCCTATCATTAAAAAAATTCAGGGGGCACTTTGACGATCTAAAGTGCGCAGAGGCGAAAGCCTTTAACAACCACTGTCGATGCCCTCTGTTCGGCCACTGCTTAGTTTCGTTTGGTGACTCTTGCTGCTGACTGTCAAATGTGACTTCATTGCGCGTACGATGTTGGGGTTGGTACTATAGGTTTCGGGGAAGATTTGCGCACGAAGACACTGCCCATGCGCACAGCACGCGTTTAAGATGTCTCAAAGCTTACTAAATAATTAGTATTGCCTAATTAAGTGATTAGCATGAACTAATGAACTATTGCTGACCCTTAACCAATTATTGTCTAAACACTGAGTATTATTACCTATTGGCTAATTATAATCAGCAAATAAATAATTATTATGGGCCAATTAGCTAATTAAATTGGTAAATAAGTACTTACTATTTGCTAATTAAATAATTATTGTTGACTAATCTTCACACATCTACTACATCATTGATTAACTAATCAGTAATGAAACCATCCTAATCCTTCTGACAGCTGCCGCGGACTCTCGGACGCACGCACAGACACGCCGGCGAGTCATGAGCCATGAAAGGTTTTCGCTTTAAAAATAAGCGCTGCGCGTGCCACTCGGCGAAACGTTTAAAGCATACGACACTGATCTTGCCGTGCGCCCCTTCGTCTCTAAAAACTGTCACCGTCGCTGTTTGCTCCACCTGCTCAAAGCTAAAAGATATAAGAAAGAGCCACCTATTTACGCGTGTTCATTGGTGATAGTGACAGAAAGCATTCGGTATGGTATTTGTTTTTAACAGCTGCGCGAGTAAAAACTGCGCCTCTGCAACTAAAGATGAGGACCACACAGCAGAGTTCACCTAAAACGTTTGCTCAGTTGAAAGAATCCATTTTCTGTCAAAGTAAAACAGCAATAGACGGCCTTTGGAGCATATTTAAAATTACAAACCAGTCGACAATAGCATTATGACCATAAAATGAACTGCGCGCTTGCTTCTAAAGGTGCAAAGTCTCCACTGTTCCAAACTGGCTTGATAGTTACAAGAACACAAGTTAAAGGCAAGACAGTCGAGCAGTGGAAAAAGGTCGGAGCGTTTTCCCTGACATGTTACTATGACGCGACAAGGAGGAAGTGGTGGACGTCTTCCGCAATGCCCCTGAGCAGATGGCCTACTTTATCTTCCTCAGACATCCGCCTGTTGACGGTGTTGTACAACTTGAGTATGACCTCGATGTAGGTGGTTCAAGTTTCCCCTGCTGCCTGGGCCCTCTGAGCAAGTGTCTGCTCGGCCTGTTTCTTCTTTGCAGCCAGGTCACCGAAACATTCCTTGACGACTTCGACAAAACTGTCACAAGTCGTCAGGGTGTCCTCGTAGTTCTCGTACAATATCAAGGTGTTCAGTCTCAAGACGACAACATTCGCTAATTTCGCCACCAAATCCCAGTGGTTATAGCGGCTCACACGTTCAAATGAGTGAGCCAGTCACCAACATCTTCCCCTGCTTGACCGGCAAAAGAACCAGGCTCACGAAACGGCAGCGTCGCATTCGTGGTGGTCGGCGGCACATCTCCAGACAGGGGCTGAAGGTCCAGCGTTGATGTTCGGGACTTCTCGGTAGTCTGCTGCATTCTTACTGAAACAGGCGGGAGACCAGAGAGGCGACGGCGCCGACGAAGCTGCAGCGGTTGAGGATGCGTCGTGAGGGTAGTCGCACCCATCACCTCCACCAATTTGTTACGACGGGGATTTGACGTCGGAGCACTGAACAGGTCGAGAACGCAGGGAGCTCAGCTGGTCAACGGTGGCGCATCCGGCACGAGAGTCTTTCCTCGACGTCTTTCTCCTTGACTTGTGTTATCAGCTTCATCTTCAGGACTGCTACCATATCTATATATCTTACAAAAAACACCAAAACTCCTGCCGTTTCATAATTCGAACGTTGATGCAGTCTCAGCTGCAGCTTTCTGCGTGACTTCCCAGTTCACACATTCTGCATTTCTTAAGACTACGAGCGTGGTTGATCAGTTAAACGGGGAGCAGAAAGCAAAAAACAGTTTAGGACCAATATAAAAGTTCATGGGCATGCATGCAGTCAACACAGCCTAAGCGGCCCATGCAAGGCCTGCGTAAAGCATCCATCGGAAGGACTATTTGCGCCTTTTGAGCTTCAGAGGTCCTTTACGCCGCCTTTCCCTGTTGCGGTTTCGCGTAGTCACTCGCCTCACATTAGTTGCATGTAAAGTTTTTGCAGAGATCCACTTCGCACGACACTCGCCTGGCTATCGACCGACAGCGCGCTGAGACTCCGCCTCCGAGTTTTGCCGATTTCCGCACGTCGTGTAATGCCTGATGGGCATGTCACTCTATAGCTTGCAAACCCCTATCTTCTATATATCTACGTTCGTCGTGACCCCTCGCTAGCACCCTTCATATTCTGTCATCGCTCCAATCCTACCTGATGTGCGCCCTCTACTATCTTCCTCAAGCTCACCTTAGCCTTGCATGGTTTTTCTTCTACCCCCCCCCCCCCCCTACATACACCAGACATTTCACGGATCTAGGTAAATTTCTTGACACATTTTCCTTTCTTATGGCTGTACTCTACAGGCACTTTAATGCCTCAAACGCACTATGGGGTTACCGCAAAAATTTCGAGCCGGCCGCCTACTCCACTCTATGGCTCAGCAGGCTCACCTCATCCTCCTCAATACCACCGGAGTGTCCACTAGGGCGGGCGCATACTCCCAGCGCCACACCTCCCCTGACCTAACATACTCAGGTTTCATTTCATCTCAGTGGTCAGCCACTGCCGGTACCCTTCTCCGCCCGCAAGCAGAGCATTCGACATACCGACTGGCGTGCCTTTCGCTCTTCCTTCTCTTTCGCCTTCTTCACGTCCTATGATTAGTGGACTAATGCCCTTCTCCAAGCGACTTAGTCCTGTACTCGCAAGTAGACCGCTGCGTATCCCACTTCCTACCCCCATCTCATCAGTCTATGAAAGCGCCGAAAAAAGCTTCTCTGAAAAACCAGACTCCAGCACCGTAAACTCCAATTGCAGATTCACTTTCAAAGCTACGAGAAGATATCTTGGTGTAAAGTGCTACGCTAGAGGATTGTCGGCGGAATACCCTAAGCAACAATCTTGACTCGGCGCTCCATAAAAAAATTACCCGGAGCATTTTTCAAACCCTACAACCCTTGCCCCTGCTCAGAATCTCGTGCAAGCACTAGCCACAAGGTATCCAGATGAGATTTTAGCAACCATTGCAGATATTTATCTCTCACGTCTTCTCTCCCCATCTTACCCTAAAAATGCAGGCTGTGCCGACCGTGACCTCCATGCCCCTTTCACGCAGCGCGATCTGAGGCTGCACTTGTAGCTAACGCTACTCGGTTGGATTCCGGTAAAGCTGTAATCACTCTGCTTTTCGCAATCTTCCCTACAACGCAAAAGAGCCCCTTCTCAACCTCTATAACATCACCTGGGAAGAAGGTTCTCTACCATTGGCCTGAACTTCCTCACTTATTTCCCTCATTCCTAAACCTGGAAAACCGCCAGCTATTTCCAATCTCCAGCCCATTTCTCTGGCCTCCTGTGTCGGATAGGCGATGGTGAGAATGGCGCTCCCCACAGGCTTGGTCGACGTTTGGGGGTTTTCAACTAGCTTTCTCATACCCTCTTTGATTTCCGTCCACACGTGTCTGTACACCCTAGTAAAATTAATCTGTGAGTCACAAAAACCTCATACACATTTTCTCATACTGAACTCAAACATATATCATACAATATCATATATTTCTGATACATTGAATTATAATTGCATTAGATGATGTGATATTTGAACAAATTTAGTGTGAGTTTAGTATGAGAACCCCGTATGATATTATTGATATCTCATAGCTTTCTCATAGTTTTTCAGTAGGGAAGGACCTTTTCCTCATACTTCAGCAAACTTCACCTTTGGTAGATGTCAGCTTCATGCCCTGGTCACAGTCGATGTACGCAAAGCACTCGACAGTGTCTCTCATGTCATACCTCCTTAACTGTTTTTCTAACACCCACTGCGGATTCCGCGCGTATAACTACGTTCGAGCTTTTCTTATATTCGAGCATTGAACTTTACTTCTACATCCCATCGTCTCTCCGTCAGTGTGGGCCGTTCTTTCATCCACTCTTTTGAAATATAGCCATGGCTCCTCTCGCGGTTCAGTTGTTGTCTGTTCCCGATCTTCAGCACTTTTTTTTACGCCGACGACGTCACTCTGTGGATATCCTGGCCATGTACAAGACACCCTTCGGTAGAGACTGGACATCATTTCTTTCTTTTTTGACCAAGCGGCCGTGAAGTCATAACTCCTGCTTCTAACCCACTTCGCCTTTAACGAGGTCACAACTCACTGTTCTCCCTTACCTCTCCGTCATTCATGACACTAAAGATTTCCATACTCGCCCACCTTTGCCTAAGTATATAATTTACACTGACTCTTAGGCGGCGGCTATCCGTACCATTCAGTCTAAAAAACTCCCACCGAATCTGTTCACGGAGTTCGAGGCCACACTTGGATCCATCCATCCATCCATCCATCCATCCATCCATCCATCCATCCATCCGTCCGTCCGTCCGTCCGTCTATCCGTCCGTGCATACATACATACATACATGCATACATACATACATACATACATACATACATACATACATACATACATACATACATACATACATACATACATACATACATACATACATACATACATACATACATACATACATACATACATACATACATACATACATACATACATACATACATACATACATACATACATACATACATACATACATACATACATACATACATACATACATACATACATACATACATACATACATACATACATACATACATACATACATACATACATACATACATACATACATACATACATACATACATACATACATACATACATACATACATACATACATACATACATACATACATACATACATACATACATACATATTAGAATAGACATCTGGGCGAGTTGGTACAGTGACATGATGAATAAACAGCGCTATACAGGCTAGGACGAAGATCAAGAAGCAAACAGGACGGCCGGTGGCTCGCAACTGAAGTTTATTGAAAAAAAACACACAGTATAAATATTCAAGCCAAGACGCACCAAACCAACCATCAAATATCAAGTCATAATGACCCAGCACACACACCACGTTCAAGAAACAAAACCTCATTATCTGTTAAAGCGAGTGACGGTTCACTAACACATTTTTCCCCTAATCGCATGATATGTCTGGCCTCAATGATTTCCCGGTTAATCTGTACCGGATGGGCATCCAGAATACCTACCTGCCTGTGTTAGAAAAGGATGGCAGCCATCACACCCCTTACAATGCGCAACCAGGTTAGATCATCTACCAATCTCTAATGATCTCTCGTGCTCTCGCAACCGAACATTAATACACCTGCCCGTTTGACCCACATACACTGTTTTTCACAGGATAACGGACTCCAGCTGTTCATGAACTCCAAATGGTACTTAGATGACTGGGCACCGTTTCTCCGGAGAGTCGTTTGGCATCTTGAAATACTTTTCCTGATGGATGACCTGAGAGCGCCTTCGGGCGAGGCTGTCCGCCACTTCGTTGAATGACAACTATGTGAGAGGGCACCCGTTGGAAGAGACTTAAGAGACAAGGCATCAACAGAGAACATACGCTCCCCTGCGGTACCCGATACATCTTGCATGCATCGGGCACGTGCCGGCCGAGGCAAGCTAACGCACGCGACCAGACACTGGCAGACAAACGCAGCTAGACATATCCCGGCAAACACGCAGGCAGACTGATGCAGGTAGACATGTACAGGCAGGCAGACGCAGGTAGACTGGAGATGTCGCGATTAAAATATCGAGAGTGGGAAACGTCAGCCTGCGTCTGCCAACGTCCGATGTGGGAGCGAAGCCGCGGTCGCACACCTTCAAGGCGTCTTTAGTGATGTCAAAATCACCAGCGCTGAGTGTCTCTGCACGTCGGAGAAGTCAGAAAAATGTGAGCTCGGCTTGGGTTGAATGCTGCGTTGTTGCAGGTGAACAAATACTTGCGAAATCACTTCATGATGATGAGAGCAAAAACTTTTCGCGATAATTTATCTTTCGACTTTGGTATGCTTTGCATTTTGAATTCATTGAGCAGAATCCAAGTACCATTAACGAGTGAGCATCACACTTCAGTCGAGTAATCAGGGTGGTTGTACGTACTTAAATTCGGGAACAGACTACTTTAGGGCGTTGGAGCAGTGGGCTGCGGAAGAAGTCCTGGCGCACAACCGCTTTGATTTTATTCCTGTCCCCTGTCGTTTCAGCGCGAGCACATACCGTGAAAACTAGCGCGTGCTCTAAAATTTCGCTTCTTCTGCTCTGCAGAGGACCGCTCCAGCCCCTAGCGAATAGTGTAAAGTACCTTCTGGGCGTGCCCTCTTAGGCGCTATGGCGGGAGTAGTAGACGCGTCTGGGCTTGCTTTCACTGACTGGTAATCGAATTTCTAGGCGCGAGACGGATGAAGTGAAATTTACCGACGGCATGTAGAGTGTAAACTTACTCTTCACCTGCGAGATAACTCGACCTCTCTCTCTCCTTTTTGTTTCTTGCCCTCAAATGCGCTTGTCTATCACCCTTACGTGCCCTTACTTCGATGTTTTATTTTGCGGACAGTGAAAAAACATAATTGTTAGACTAAAGAAGCACCAGAGCGAAATTGTAAAACGCGAAAGAGAAGTTCATTTTTGATAGCGGCTTGGGTTACGACGAGATATGATTTTGCGAGAATCGTGACCACCTTTTAAATTGACTAGCCACGATCGATTTAAACAAAACAAGACTATAATGGCGGCAGGCCCCTACCGGGGATAACGTGGTCATATCTCTGCAAATTCCGCAAACACGCAAACATCGACGTTGTGAGTGGTTTGTCAGTTCGCAGTTTCTGCTCTTGCAGAGATGCATTCCCTTAGAGTTGCAGAACGATACTTTGCCGCTTTTTCCTCTTACTGACGCACAAAACCAAAGCACTCAGCGACGCTGCCGAGATTTTGTTCTGCAACGACGCTTCCGCGAGAATAGGCGAAAGTGCTTGTTATGGAGCACAAGAGACGTTCGTAAATCTACCGAGGGAGTTCACCGTCTATGGGATCGCGGTGTGACGTCAATGGCGTGAAAGTCGCTAATATTAAGGGACAACGTTAAGGTATTGTGCCGCAGAATATCCGGTGGCTTTTGGTATTTGACGGAAATAATTATTCTAAAAATGTAGTGAGCAAATCAGGGGAGTGTCCAAATGATTAAGTCAACTTTGGCGAAAGGCTCCTAATGTCGGTCATTAAGAAAATATAAAAAAGTGCATAAAATGAAGTGTGCAGTTGATGGTGGTGGGAATCTAACCCAAGCCCTATGTGTGCCGAGCGAGCACGCAACACATAGTCCACAATGGCTCGTTTGACCAAGCGTGTTACAGGATTGCCAGGAGGCGTTGTGTTGTGTGTGACGTAGTAGCGTATGGGTACGAGTGGTGCACTGGCCCACAATAAAAGACATAATGGTCGCCGGAGTTAAATACTCCCATTCCGGTCCACTTGAGCTCGCTGATACCCAAGATATCAATGTTCAATCTGTCCATTTCTCGCTTGACGACATCCAGTTTACCTTGAGTCATAGATCTTACATTCCATGTTGCTATGTGATATATCTCTTTGCAACATCGGACTTTCCGGTCGCTTCCCGATACATCCACAACTGAGCGTCCTTTTGGCTTTAGCCCAGCCGCTTCATTTGTCCTGGAGCTACTAGGAATCGCCCTTTGTTCATCCCCAGTAACATGTGGGACGCCTTCCAACCTGGGGGGCTCATCTTCCGGCGCCATATCTTTAATGGTATTGTGACTGGCCATAGGGTTTTCTTGGCAGGAAATACTGGAGCGGGTTGCCATTACCTTCTCCAGTGAATCACATTTTGTCAAAACTCTCTGCCGTGACCTGTCTATCTTGGGTGGCCCTACACAGCAGAGCTCACGACTTCATTGAGTTTCGCAAGCCCCTCCGCCACGACAAGGCTGTGATCCATGAAGGGGTGAAGTGTGACAAGGCTGTGATTCATGGCAGAAAGTGAAGTGGAACTCAAAAGAGTTCTGATGCGCGTACAAGAAGAGAGTGAGAAGTTTGGGCTTAAACTGTACATTAAAAAGACAAAGATCATGGCGTCTTGCCCTATCAAGTCCTGGAGCATCAATGGACAAGAAGTGGGAGCTGTGACAGATTTTCTCTTCTTGGGCTCCAAGATTACCTCGGGAGGAGACTGCAGCCATGAAATTAGGAGACGCCTGCTTCTGGGAAAGAGAGAAATGGTTAGCCTTGACCGCCTAGTAAAGAGCAGAGACATTAGTCTGCCAACCAAGATCCGCATAACTCGTGCTATGGTCTTTCCAGTTGTGATGTATGGATGCGAGAGTTGGGCTGTGAAAAAGGCTGACCGCCGAAGAATTGACGCATTTGAATTGTGGTGCTGGCGAAGACTCTTGAGAGTTCCTTGGACTGCCAGAAGATCAAATCAGTCCATATTGTCGACCATAAACCCTGACTGCTCATTGGAGGGTCAAATTCTAAAGTTAAAGCTCAGCTACCTTGGTCATCTGATGAGAAGAGAGGAGTCGCTGGAGAAAGATTTGATGTTGGGAAGGGTTGAGGGTCGCCGGAGAAGGGGTAGGCAGCGAACGCGATGGTTAGATGGCATCCTCGAGGCACTGCAGATGAAGTTATGTGATGTTAGGAATATGGTGAGAGACCGGCAAGCGTGGCGTGACATGGTCCATAGGGTCACGAAGAGTCGGACACGACTGAACGACTGAACTGAACTGGTGCACTGGCGGTCAAGAAAACAAAGGAAAAGGCGCTATCACGTTTCACTCTTAAGGCGAAACTTAAGCGGCCTCCAAGTTTTTCTAGTAGGAAAATTGTGATAGTAAACTCTGAATCGACAGGTAAAGCACTCGCAATGAAGCCACTTAACGGGTCAAAGCGCTAGCGATATCCTTCTTAGACTAGTTCGCGGTGCCATCACAACACGGCGTCTATTTCAGGAAAATCGTCAATAGAATATTTCGAGAGCTTTTACATACGTCTCCTCGGTACACCCTGGTTCCGTAATGCCTGCATGAACTTAGATGTTTAAATACAGCTTTCTCGTAATCTAAGAAGGCTGCACATATATGCATTCGTGGTGATCTGAGCATATCACCTGACTGACGGGGTGAATACCATCTCTGTACTGTCGAGCACCCTTTACGAACGCCAGACTGACAGAACCCTTAGGCTGCTCTGAATCCTTTCATGAATACATTTGTAAATATTTTGTAGGTCATAGGCAGTAAGCTGATCTGACTTAACGCACCATTTTTATTAAGGGAATGTTAGCGTTCTTCTAGAATTCTGGTACGGTCGAGTTCGATCATTGCTATACAGGGTGGAGCGAGGTTGCTCACATTACCATAAGGACCATTATGTGACAGTGGTTTGTATTTATTATTTTACACAAGTCCTAAATAGCCTAATCAGCCACAATATTAAGATAGATTATGCGTGTATTTATTGCGTAGAGTTAGCATGCGCGGAATAAGCGTGAGCTTGTCGCTCTGTCTTAGTATACATAGAATGACCATGCACGTATTGCGTACGTGAGCTCAAAATGCACAAAAAGATGTACTACAAATATCCGCTACGCCATTTGAGTTTCCTTCAACACCCCTGTTTCATCGACACAAATCCTGCCGTGGTGCTTCAGTACATAGAACGCTCAACTGCTGATCCCGAGGATAAGGGTTCGATTCCGGCCACGGCGGCCGCTTTTCGATGGAAGGAAAGAGCAACGCACCCGCGTTCTCTGCGATGTAAGTGCACGTTAAACCACCTGGTGGTCGATATTTCCGGAGGCTCCACTAAGATGCTTCTCACAGGTCGCTTTGAAACGTTAAACTATATACACTAGCGCACCAATCAAGCATCGATCGACACACGTCTAGATTTGTATTGTCAGAATTGTGTATGATTTACATGGGCTACATTTGAGAGGAAGTACGTTTTCTTGACTGAAACTTCGATATGGACGGGAAGGATGCCAATAATAACATACGATAGTTCCATGCTTTTTTACACTGACCGAGCACTATGATTAACATTACTAACCACCGGCGCGACCAATGTAAACAAGTCCCATAAGCAAAATATTCGGAGAACACTTCAGCTCTACCTTTAAGGGCAGGAGCTGTCGGCGTTATGGGCTGCTGTTTGGAGGCTCTCCTTGTGTATTCTAGTTAAGATATATATATATATATATATATATATATATATATATATATATATATATATTTTTTTTTTTTTCTCCACCGGATGAAAAAAAAAATCCGCGTGTCGATGGAATTGCATACACAGGTTTGGGGTGCGACCTGATGCCGGTGAACACCTCCGGCAACGCACTTCCTCACCAGAACAGGAGTTGGCCACCCTGGTGCAGCAATTGGCCACAACCTCCTATGATAAGCTCCATAAAACCCCGGCCCTCTGTCACCAGCGGCTGCGGAACAACTGACCACGGCGGCGGTCAGACCTGTGACGCAGCAGGGGGTGATGAGAAAGCCTGGCTCCGCTGGACAGGCCGCCATTGGAAACTGACCCTGGCAACGTTTAATGCTAGAACCCTAGCTGGTGAAGCTAGTTTATCAGTGCTGTTAGAGGAAGTAGAGGGTATGAAATGGGGTTTCATAGGGCTTAGTGAGGTTAGGAGGCCAGATGAGGCATATACTGTACTGAAGGATGGGCATGTACTGTGTTATCGAGGTTTACCAGAAAGGCGACAACTAGGAGTAGGTTTCCTTTTCAATAAGTATATAGCGGGTAATATAGATGAATTCTATAGTATTAATGAGAGGGTTGCAGGCATCGTAATTAGGCTTAATAAGCGGTATAAACTGAAGGTTGTACAGGCCTATACACCTACATGTAGTTATGATGACCAGGCAGTTGAAAGCTTCTATGAAGATGTAGAATCGGCAATGCGAAAAGTAAAAACGCAGTATGCTGTACTAATGGGCGACTTCAATGCCAAGGTAGGGAAAAAACAGGCAGGAGACAAGGCAGTAGCTGACTATGGCATTGGTTCTAGGAATAGCAGGGGGGAGTTACTAGTTGAGTTTGCAGAGCGCAATAACTTACGAATCATGAATACCTTCTTCAGCAAACGGAAGAACCGGAAATGGACATGGAAAAGTCCTAACGGAGAGACTAAAAATGAAATCGACTTCATAATGTGTTCAACCCCCGCCATTGTGCAGGATGTAGAGGTAATCGGGAAAGTGCGATGTAGTGACCACAGAATGGTGAGGTCCCGAATTAGCCTAAATCTGAAGAAGGAACGCAATAGATTAGTAAGAAAGAAACCCATCAACGAATTAGAGGTGAGGGGGAGGGCAGAAGAATTCAGGATCTCGCTACATAATAGGTATTCAACTCTAACTGAGGATGGCGACATTACCCTAGAGGCAAGGAACAATAATTTCAGAGATATCATTACTGAGTGCGCGGTAGAAGTAGACGGTAGGATAGTTAGAGAGGATACCGGTAAGCTGTCTAAGGAGACGAAAGATTTGATTAAGAAACGCCAGAGTATGAAAGCTTCCAATCCAACAGACCAGATGGAATTGGCCGAGATATCAAAGCTAATCAATAAGCGCAAGGTGGCTGATATAAGGAAGTATAACATGGAGAAAATTGAGCATGCTGTAAAGAACGGGGGAAGCCTTAAAGCGGTAAAGAAGAAATTGGACATAGGCAAAAACCAGATGTATGCGATAAGGGACAAGGCGGGCAACGTCATCACTAATATGGACAAGATGGTCAAAGTAGCCGAGGAGTTCTATACAGATCCCTACAGTAGCCAAAGTAGTCAGGACCGTAATGGGATTGTCGGTAGGGAAAAACAGTCAGACATTCCACCACTGACGAAGGACGAGGTCAAGAAAGCATTAGAAACTATGAAAAGGGGAAAATCAGCTGGAGAGGATCAGATAACTACAGATTTGCTGAAGGACGGGGGGGATATCGTGCTAGAAAAACTGGCCACCCTGTATACGCAGTGCCTGGTGTCATCGACAGGACCGGAACCATGGAAGAATGCAAACATTATCCTCATTCACAAGAAAGGGGACTCTAAGGACCTTAAAAATTACAGACCAATCAGCTTACTGTCTGTTACGTATAAGGTATTTACTAAGGTAATCGCTAATAGAAGCAGGACAACCTTAGACTGCGATCAATCAAAGGATCAAGCAGGGTTTTGGAAACGGTACTCTACTATCGATCATATCCATACCATCAATCAGGTGATAGAAAAATGCTCGCAATATAACCAGCCCTTATACATAGCGTTCATTGATTACGAAAAAGCATTTGACTCAGTGGAAACATCGGCGGTGATGCAGGCACTGCGAAATCAGGGGGTAGACGAGCCGTACGTGAAAGTGCTGGAAGATATATATAGTGGCTGCACAAGCAACCATAGTTCTACATAAAGAAAGTAACAAAATCCCCATAAAGAAAGGTGTTAGGCAAGGAGACACAATCTCCCCAGTACTATTCACAGCTTGTTTAGAGGAAGTATTCAGAGACTTGGAATGGGAGCAGTTAGGGATAAGGGTAGATGGAGAATACCTCAGTAATCTGCGATTTGCTGATGACATTGCCTTGCTAAGGAACTCGGGTGATGAACTGCAAATAATGATTGATGACCTAGACAGAAAAAGTAGAAAGGTAGGCTTGAAAATCAATATGCAGAAGACTAAGGTAATGTTCAACAGCCTCGGGAAGTAACAGCAGTTTACATTAGGTATCGAAATACTGGAAGTAGTAGGCGAATATGTCTACTTGGGACAGGTAGTAACCGCAGATCCGGACCATGAAAAGGAAATAACGAGAAGAATAAGATTGGGATGGAGCGCATTTGGCAAGCACTCGCAGATTATGACTAGCAGCTTACCAGTATCGCTCAAGAGGAAAGTATACAACAGTTACATCTTGCCTGTACTCACCTTGGGGCTGAGACGTGGAGGCTAACCAAGAGAGTTCTACTTAGGTTGAGGACAACCCAGAGGGCTATGGAACGAAAAATGGTAGGGGTAACATTAAGAGATAGAAAGCGTGCAGAGTGGGTCAGAGAAATAACTCAAGTTACCGACATTCTAGTGGAAATTAAGAAGAAGAAATGGTCATGGGCAGGACATGTAGTGCGAAGAGAGGATAACCGATGGTCGCTGAGGGTAACAAACTGGATTCCAAGGGAAGGAAAGCGTAGCAGGGGGCGGCAGAAAGTTAGGTGGGCGGATGAGATTAAGAAGTTCGCAGGGGTCAAGTGGATGCAGCTAGCACAGAACCGGGTTAAGTGGAGAAATATGGGAGAGGCCTTCGCCCTGCAGTGGGTATAATCAGGCTGATGATGATGATATATATATATATATATATATATATATATATATATATATATATATATATATATATATATATATATATATATATATATATATATATGAAGCAAAGAAGCCGACAGTCGGCGAGGCCAAGGAAAGAATTGGGGATTGTACTTTGTCTTTTTTTTTTAATTTTTACTTCATAATTACGTAAATTAGTAATGTAATGTGTTTAGGGGAAAGATAAATAAACACAAAGTCATTTCCCCTTCATTTATCAGCTTGTAGCTTACGGGGGTCTCGGTTCTGGCAGTCTTGAAGCCATAGGTAGCGTAAGAGGGTTCCAGCACAGCTTTCGCCCTCACTCTTGATCACGTTCTACGTGACGCTGGCGGTAACGCAGGACGTTCCACGTCCACTGCTATAGTTGAGGGTGGCGCTGGTGAACACTCTCAAGGTTCGTATACAGACAACATTTATACCCAAGAAAGTAACAGGAGGGACAGCGGCCGATGTAGTTCAGTTGGAAGAGCACCTGACGCGTTATTCGGAGGTCGTGGGTTTGGTTCCCACCATCGGCACGCTGTTTTTCTTTCTACTTTGCGTTTATTTATCTTTCCCCTAAACACATTACATTACTAATTTACGTATTTACGAAGTAAAAATTAAAAAAAAAAGACGAAGTACGTATATATATATTCACTTTACTACTTATATGCCGGCAATATTTTTTTCTCAAGGTAACAGATGAATTGAAGGACCACCTGACGGATATATGAAGCCCCGTTGTAATCAAGCAGTGTGTGCGTGGCCTAGGGACTGCCTTATAACTCGGGATCCATGGGTCCTGCAAGGCTGCATTCTGATCGGGCTTTCCCATCTCTAGTACGAAACCCAAGCAGCCAGCGCCTGCCAAATAGCCACTTCACGTGGTCTCGTGACGCCACACAATCTAAGCCAGTCAGTGTACGGCCATGTCACCGGTCAACTACCACCTGCCAAAGCTATTCCAGTGAATTTTCACTCACAACGCAGACGCCGCATTTCCTGGAGAACCGAGCCTTTAAAGCTGTCGCGTTGAAATTAAAAAGAAGGAGCCTAGAAGAACCCCGCAATGAAGGGCCGTAGAGAAGACATTCTTGGCTGGGAAAAAGTTATGTGGGGACTCGAATATAGCCGGCGGACAGTATAGTGATATTAGGGAACCGTCAGTTCTGATTTTACGGGCTACCGTCCATCATCTAACTCTACATCTAATCCAGGACCTTCTCCATACATTTGCTTGCCGAATCCTACTTGGCTTCCGCGATGAAGATGACGCCATCCTTCCTGTCTGCAACCTCCGTGGAGTAAAGTTAACGTGTCGTCAAGCAGCCACAGCTCAGAAATAAATGCATTGGCTTAAAAAGTCGTTTGTGGTGTTGATAAGTTTGCTTCTCATCTCTACTCGAACTCGACGTTATCAACTTTCAGATTGTAAATTGTGGCCCCTAATTATTCTTGACACAGAGACACGCACGTGAATTTTCGCTCGCCTCGCCGGATTTTCTGGCGTACGACGTCTTCAATGCCATACCATTAAGAAAGGGTTAAAAAAAGGAAACGCAAGTAAAGCGTGCGTGCAGCCGGGCGCAGAGCAGGCGGACGAAGTTCCTTCCATCCACTACCCTGGCTATATTTATTCTAGCCACCCTCCGACCCCCCCCCCCCCCCCCGCCTTCGCGCTTCAGTGGTTCAGTACGTTGCGCTTAACAATGGCTAAGAATGTAAATGAAGGATGATTTGCACTAACGTTTGTCATTTGTGGCCAATGGGGGTCTAAGAGCTAGCCGTTGATGTAACCTCTGTAAGTGCAAATTCCCAATACACTGGCACTTTACACTGGACAAGAGTGGCTATTGTGGATTAGTATAAAAGTAAATAGAGAACAAAACAGTGAAGAGGTACAATAGCAAAAAATAGCGTGAAATTGTGCACAACTCAGGCCACCAGCTGTCACTGAAATAATTCGTCTAATCGAGTCAAAATTAAGGCTATGTGTTTAAAAGCCGCAGAAGTTTTAATCACAAAGGTGCTAAAAAGATGTTTCATGCAATCCTGTGACGTAACAGCAATGTTGAAATTGTACTAAAAACTCGGATATCCACTAGCAGAACACCGCCCTTATATTCACGGTCACTGGGCCATGTCTTCTTCACTGTGAGTGGGCGTAAGGACGTTTTCTCGTTCATTATTTACCGCGCTGATCCAATTAGCGTACAACATGCCTCTATCAGATCGTTCGGCCGATACAAAACCAGAAAGCATCCAACCGTGTGGCGCTGTTTTCCCAGCACGTTACCTAATTAGCACGCACAGTCGTTTAAGCGACGAAGCACGGAGAACGGGACCAACGGATAAATGCCGGGCCCGCTTACTGGAAGATAGCAGCTACGAATTACAAACAAATTGTTACACGCTGTTGTTGTTTGCCTAGAGCACCCTCACGGCCAGCTATATTCCTGGGACGAGATGCACTTGTTATCAGCAGCACAACAATCACCAAAAGAATTCAAATTTATACTACCTGGCAGTAATCGCAATCGGGTCGCATGACTTTGGACGTGTAATTGACAATTTCTTGCCAAGTGCACCCTCCTAATGCTATGGTGTCGGATGGTATATTGGTGACATCACGGCGTCTGAGTAAAACTTATTACTAAGTAAGCTAAGATGACGTACTTTACAATCGAAATACTGTTAACAAATTTCGAGAGCACTGTGAAATCTACACTGCAGAAATGCGACAGCCTACGCGTTGCTGCTGCACACGGTGCATCATGTTTGAGATCATTAGCATTGCTAATGTTATCATTGTCACTATCCCTAATTGCATGCAGCGTCATTTTTATCTCTACTGTCATCCTCATAGACAAGAAGAATTATGATATGCGTCTCACGCTCGCGGGCGCGGCGCGGTTAGTTAAGGCGCTCGGCTGGGGATTGAAAGGATTATGGTTCGATTCCCGGTGGAGACAGGTTTTATTTATTTATTTTTAACTATCTTTCTCACGGGAGATCAGGAGAATTATGATGTGCGTTTCACGATCCGGAGCGCAGTTGGTAAAAGCGCTCGGCTGATGTTATTCCATTCTCTCAACGGTATATATAGATTGATAATTATTAGCATCTCCTTTTTAACAGCGTGGTGAGAAGTACGTGTTGCCTAGCTCGTAATGTGTTGCTAAATGAGTGCTCGTAATGAGTGCTAAATAGGTTTAGGTATATTGATTATTTCCTCTGCCCAGTCCAACGCTACTCCCTTGAGCTTTTCCACCAATCCTCAAGTCGCCCCTGACTTGGTTCTACTGTTTCATATTTTAGCCTGCAATGCATGCTCCGAAACCCCAGGGCTTTTCGAATCCTTGCGTTGGCGTCTTGCACTGGTGGACGAAGTGCCTTAGATTCTATAATAATATGTTCAGTGGTTTCCCCGCTTTGCATGCAGCAGCAGCAAATGTCATCTGTGCGGTCAAACACCCGCCCTTAGCCTCGAAAAGTAAACCTCTCCCTTTTGAATTAAAAAAAAAGTTTCCTTTTGAATTTTGGTATTAGCCTCCCTATAAAGCTCCATCGCCGGCTTTTCCATCATTCTCTTTTGCCAATTGGAATTTTCTGAGGATTTTACTTTTTGTTTCAAGGTGATTTTTCTATCGTTTTTTTCCCCATGAGATTTGTATTTATTTGCAAGCCATATAGTTTTTCTCCTCCATAGCGTATCAATACTGCACGGGTATAGGTACCTGAAAATCTTTGCTGCCCAGCTCACCTCGTTCACTTGTCTCCTCCGTTCTTCATAGTGCGCCTTACTTTTTGCCTCCCGCGCTTTGAACGTTGACCATCCGATATCACCTTGAGCTGCCTCATTAGTAGTGGCTCCATGTGCCCCCAAAGCAAGTCTGCCGACCGTCCTCTGCTTTATTTCAAGCGCCAAGTTGTGGCAGATCCCCAGCACATCAAAGCGTTTGCAAACGTCGAACCTGGCACATTGGGCAGATTCCTCGAATAATTTCATATTTGTTATATCCCCAGAGCCCGCGATTTTTCATGACAGCAGCGTTTCTTTTTGCTTTCTTTATAATTGCCTCTCTGTGATCCCGCAAGTAGTCTGTGCCATCGTTTATCCAAATACCATGGTACTAGCACGCTTTACCTCTAGGTAAGTCTAGGTTTTGTAACATGATTTTGCCGGGCTCACCATTAAAACCATGACTCCTGAATTTTCTGCGCATAATTTTAATCTCAGAACATCTGCCTCTATTTCAAAACTGTCTGCCAAGTCTTGGAGGTCTTTCTGGCTATCTGCTTGAAGAACATTATCCTCTGCATATATAAATTCCGGTATGCAGCCAGTCTATCCCCCATCCGCCATGACATCACAAAACCCAATCCGTTTCATTCTAACTTTCGTTCACTCCCTCTGGTGTAGACGATGAATAGAAGTGGTGATAAAGAACATCCCTACCTGAGTCCCCTTTCACCCGATACTCTTTTTGCACCACTCAAGGCCTGCCACTTCACTGCGTTATTCTCCTTGTAAACCTCTTTCAATAAATTTATCGTTTCCTTGCCCATACCCTCTTTTTCTAAAATTTGCCACACCAGAGCGTGTTTTACATTATCGTAAGCCCCTCTGATATCTAAAAACGCCACCCATAGTGGTCGTTGTTCAATTGCCACGATTTCAATGCAATGTGTGACTGCGACCAAATTATCGTCTAGTCTATGACCATGTCTGAAGCCATTCTCCAGTTATCTTAGTACCTCGCCCTCCTCAGTTCACCCTTGTAATTGATTTTTGATTGCCTGCATTGTTATTATATACAGTCTATAAGACTTGATGCAATCTTTTTCACCTTTCCTTTGTATAGATGGCGCATTTCTCTCGCCAGCTTGCTGGAATATCTTTATTCTTCAGTCCGTCACTTTGAGCCGCGCATACAAGGTCGTTTTTGTTTCTTTAACTAGCACTGCAATTAGTTTCATTGGCATTCCATCCAAGCCTGTTGCTGTATGCAAAGGCACCATCTTCGCTCTTTCCTAATAGAATTTGTGGATGTCGATGTTAAAGAATTCCTCTTTGTAATGGCCCGCATCAAGGTTAATAGCAAGCCGTTGTCACACTCTTTAAAAGCCTCTTCTAGCTGTTCGCGAACTAATTGCATGGCCTCTTCATTTTCCAGTATATTATCGTCCTCGTCCTTTATATGGTGGCGTGTCTCTTCTGATTTCTCGCCAAGTGTATTCAGATGGTTCCAGAACTTTCTAGGTGCCTGCTTATTGCTTTCTTGAATATTGGACATCCCCATGTCGGTTGCAGCATTAATTTTCTCTTGTACCAAAAAATGGGGATGGTTCTTTTGTTTTTTGTATTCATCTTATTTCTGCTGAAGTTCAGGCAAGGGTCTATTTTCTGTTTTGGCTTTTCGATGGGCCCCGGACGCTGTCTGGCGGCTTGCTATTACCTCTTTAACATATGCATTCCACCAATATTTTGCTTTCTTTTTGCCTCTCCACTGGTGTTTCTTCAGCACCAAATCTATTTCCGTTTTAATTACATCTACCACTTCATTATACACCCATGTGCTTCTCTACCGCTTTTGATATGACCATCAAATGTTGGTCATTCATGTACCGATATCCGCACTGTACGTCATGATTTGGTGGTCCAGCGTTATGCTTCCCGCTATGCACAAACCTTACCATTATGTCACTCCCAATACTAGTTATGCTTTCCTCGTCTATTTCATCCTCCCGTCATTATGCAATAGCCAATGCTAGAGTGGGAAGCGTCAGATTCCCACGTGATTGCGCCATCACATTGTGCTTCCTTGTTTACAATAATAAGGTCGCGCTGCTCACACATTATCAACATCATTTTTCCGGAGCACTCTACAAATCCATACAATTCTTCTGTGTGAGCATTCATATCTCCTAATATGAGTACTTCCCCTTTGCCTCGCATTAGCTTGACATCTTCCCATAGACATTTCATCAAAGCTTCGTTTCTCGACCTGCTGTTTCTTCCTGTCCCCATGTACACTACTCCTAACAGTAATTCTTTGTCAGCCATGTTTCGTTTAACCCATACATGCTCCTCACGTCCTTTTTTTTCTCGCTGCCAAGTAGTTGCACGTCTAATCAACACTTCTACGCCACCACCTTTGCGTTCTCCGCCCTGTCTAATACAACTTCCCCAACTGTAACCTGGGATAAGTGAGCTTCTTCGAGATACCTAAGGTGCGTTTCTGTAAAGCCATATATTGCAATACTCTCCGCTTCTATCTGCTGCTTTATTTCAAGCTACTTTACTGCTGATCTTCCTTCCCGCATATTTATGAATGTGATATATATTGTTGGCCTTAATCTTATTCTTCCTCCATCTTTTATTACGACTCGCATCAATCTCATTGTGGTTGCATGGTTCTTCAGGGCATCTTTTGTGCTCAGCGAAATGGCCTTCAGTGCAGCCCTTAGGTGACAGAAGCTGCCCGTCAAGCTTTACGCTCTCTTTCTGAGCGCTTTCGAGCCCCCTAAAAAAAAAAAGCTACAGCTCTACCTGCAAGGCGCCATCCTATTGTTGCACCCATGCCATAGTTGAAATGAATTCCATCCGGTTGAGACCATTTGTTTTATTTTTGTGTCCGGCTACTCGTATGTCCTCGTTAGTTTCTACACCTCAAACCGCATTGCACATGTCAACTTCCGAATATCTCAGTTTGCAGCCAAAATCGTGCTCTCAACACGGAAGCTCTGGTAACACACCTCTGGTATAGTGTGCACACGGCGATTTCCTCCCATGGGGCCATCTCTCGGAGGTCTTCTATCGCTATCGCTATCGCCCTTCGCTATCTGCTTTGCCACCCCACCTCCTTTCCCACGGAGAAAATGATTTAACTCTGCGGAAACTACAACAAGGTTTCACCCTTTCTTATCCTGTAGCTGACATCTTTCATGGCCACGGTTGCTTCTGTGGTCCCGTCTGAAAATGCTGTGACCTTGACACGTGCATCGTTTTTCAGTCGCTCCTTTATAGCTGCTTCAAGGCGCCCGTATGCTGTGCGATGTCAGTGCACGTTAAAGAACCCCCGGTGGTCGAAATTTCCGAAGTCCTCCACTACGGCATCTCTCATAGCCTGAGTCGCTTTGGGACGTTAAACCCCACAAACCAACCAAATAGCTGCTTCAAATCTTCGCATAATGGAATAGCTCACGACAATGACATGGTAATTTCTGGTCTCCTGGCCTACTTTCGGTGAGTCATCCTCTTTCAGGTGCTCTCCTGTCTTTTCTTTCTTTCTTGGGTTCTCTGAGCAGCGTCACCTGGTGGCAGAGAGAGAGAGAAAACTTTATTTGTCAGCGATGCTTTTGTCTTGGGTTTCATTCAGCTGCTCCAGGTGGCTAGCAGTTGATATCTGTCACCGACCTCTTGCACTCTTGCCGAGGCCTGAGACTGGACGTCTGGGTTCCGGCTGGCGAGAACAGCTTCCCAGTGTTCCAGCGAGGGAGATGGTACTAGATCTGCCGGAGGCGGATCCTCCGCGCAGTCCCAGATTATATGGTCTGAGGTGGCAGGCTCACCGCACAGTTGGCAGTACGGATTTACTATATCGGGGAAAATTTTTGCATACGTCCAGGGATTTGGCTGCGACCGCGTTTGCAGCCGCCGCTGAGCGAAGCCTGCGGAGGATGCAGGCTCGCCTTGAGCTCCTTGTAACGGAAATATCGCCAAAACGAATAAGAGCGCATTTTTCTCAATATTTTTTTTTACAATTCACAACATTCAAATAAATTACTAACATCTTTCCTGGGGTGTGTTCTCCTTAGCCGCAAACCCAGCCTTGAACATAGCCAGGAGGTGACAGTAAAGCAGCGGTTACTCCTTGGCCGTAATCATTTCCTGCCGTAAATGAGTCTATGTTCTCTTACAGTTGCGTCCAGGCATACCTCTCAACAACAATCGCCGTTTAACTCGCTGAGAGACACCCAGTGAGGAGAAAGAAGTTTAGGGACCCTACCGTTGAGAGAACGTAGTTGTGCGCTCTGCTGGGGGTGCAAAGGATGGTGGTTCGATTCCCCGGCGGTGACAGGATTTATTTTTATTTTTTTAGCTATCTTTCCCACGGTAGACAAGGAGAATTATGATATGCATTCCACGATCCCGGACGTGGGCAGTTGGTTAAAGCCCTCGACTGGGGATCCAAGGGATGGAGGTTCAATTCCCGGTGGAGAAATAATTTTTATTTTTCTGGCGATGTCATCATCATGTCATTTGATTGACAGGCATAGTGTGACCAGATGAACGAACGCCGACAGTATGAGTCATTAAAGGCTGTCGCCTTAATAACAACCACAGGACGAAGGAAAGACACGTTTCCATTGTCGCTCAGGTATACGCATATACGTAATAGGTTGAAACTCGCACTGAATGCGGAGAAGCGTTAATGCCTCTCTTTTATTTTCCTCGCGCTTTCTTTCTTTTACTGTGAGAAACTGATACAGAGCTGCTTTGAGGAATGGACACAGTAGTCCGTCATTCGGAAGCAGCTGGCATAACGTCACAGCCTAGGATTAACCTTGTGATGGCGCTGTACCAGTGTGGCGTCATATCCAGTATGTGCACGCTTAAAATGCACATGCACACACGGGATCAGCCGATGGCGCATATTTCGCAAGTTGGACACGGAATCATGTCAACAGCCGTCCGCGGCTGAACCGCAATTGGGTTTGCAAGTAGGCTCAACGAGCAACAATGGTCCAATTGGTGCAAGTCCTATACGTTTGCCGTTATTATCGACCACAATTTTCTTCTCACTTCGTTAATCATGTTAAATCACAAGCTTAATGGGAACGATTATTTTCTTTACTGCCTCAAAAGAGAAGCCAAATTTTAATTAGTTCGTTAGCAAACAATTCTCTAGAAATTCCCACTCCTCCAGTCAGTTAAATGACGGATGCATCCCTGACACATTTCTCCCCTTTATTATTGGTTGTAGTTCAATGGGTGTCTTCCTTGGAGCGCTTGGAGGACACATCGTCGTCACCATCAGCTGGCCTGTACCCACTGCAGAGCAAAGGCCTCTCCAATATTCCTCCACTTAAACCGGTTCGGTTCTATATCTGCACCCAGTTGACTGCTGAAAACGTCTTAACCTCATACGCCCATCTAACTTTTTGCCGCCCCTGCTACGCTTTCCTTCCTTGGAATCCAATTTGTCACCCTTAGCGGCCATCGGTTGTGTTCCCTTCGCGTTACATGTCCTGCACATGCCCATTTCTTCTTCTTCATTTCAACTAGAGTGTTATTAACTCGAGCTATTTATCTGGCCCACTCTGCACGCTTCCTGTCTCTTAAAGTTACACCTGCCATTTACTTTTCTCTCTGCGTTGTCCTCATTTATTAAAACACTTCATCAGTCTTCAGGTTTCTGACCCCCTAATCTGCTTCCCCTAGTTATTTCCCTTTCGTGGGCCGGATCTGCAGCTACTCCCTGTCCTAAGTAAAAAATCCCCCCCCCCCCCCCCCCCGCGAATGGCCAAAAACTTTCGGAGTTGCCCTGTAAGCAGGCGGTGAATAGTATTAGGGAGATCCTCTCTCTGTGCCTCCTCCGTGCCTAAAACCTTTCTTTATGGGAATTTTATTACTTTCTTTATGGAGTACTGCGGTTGTTTGCTGTGAAACCACTATCGATATTTCCAGTATTTTTGCATATGATTCATATACAATCTCATTATGCAATGTCTGCACGACTTCTGAGGTTCCAAGTGAGATGCTTTCTCGTAATCAATGAATGCTATATATATGCTGGTTAATTCCGATAATTTTTCTATCACCTGGTTGACAATATGGATATGATCGATAATAAAGTACCCTTTCCGAAAGCCTGCCTGACCCATTGTTTGATTGAAGAAAAATGTTTCCCTGATTTATTTATTTATTATTTATTTATTTATTTCATATAACTGCAGGCCATTGCTTGACCCAAGCAGGAGTGATTTTACATTGTTACATGAGGAAAAGAACAATATTATACAATATTAGCAGCGAGATAGACACAAAAATACATCAAAACAATATTAACAGGTGAATAGACGTTGCAATGAATCAGAAAAATACTTTGTGGATAAAACAGATGCCGGTAACAAGTTCCAATCTGACACTGTTTTAGGGAAAAACCGTATTTGAAAGTGTTAGTTTGGACGAAAATGGGACCAAGTAAATGTTCATGAACGTTCAGAGTCCTTCTCACTACAGGACGCCTAATACACTCTGAAAGTTGGCGTTCATTTTTGTCTGATAAGAATTATTAAAGAGGAATGTCAGTCGAGCAATCTTATGATGGGTTTCCAGTGTATGAATATTATTTAGGATCATTAACTGTGAAGGGGAGTCTTCCCTTCTAAAACAGCTTTCCTATTGACTTTTTGAATTAGCATTGTGGCTCTTTTCGTGCACGGGTCCCACACTACTGAAGCATGTTCAAGAAAGTCCGAACGCAAGTTTCATAAGCAAATGTTTTGTGTGTGTTTCTTCTTAAAACCCACATCTTTCGTAATGCAGCTGTAGAAATATTAGTAATGTGTGCCGACTAATTCAACTGACTGTCAAGGGTTACACCTAAACATTTATATTTTTCAACTTCCGAAATCGCATTGCCACGAAGAAAGTAAGGAAGCGAATTGAAAGACTTTTCTAGTTATTCGTAAGGGAACAGTTTTTTTTTTTTTTTTTCATTTTTGAGTTCCATGGCCCATTTTAGACATCACTGATCAATCACAAAAATTCGTTTTGTACAGATTTGTGGTCAGGTTCAGATGAAATTTGTTTCAATAGAATGCAGTCATCTGCGAATAGCTCAACAGATGCATCGTCAGAAGCGATCATAACTAAATCATTCACATATATTAAAAACAACAACGGCACAAGCACACTTCCCTGCGGAACTCCTGAATAAACATTGAGAACACTACAAGGGTTCTTATTAATTTCTTCATTTTGTCCTCTGTCTCTAAGGTAAGCCTGGATCCATCGGATGGTACAAAAAGGCACACCCATCCATCCCATCTTATGAAGAAGTTTCCATGTGGCACCTTATCAAAGGCCTTGCTGAAGTCAAAGAAAACCACGTCCGTTTGGCCGGACATATCGTGCATACAATGGAAATTCGTGCACAGATAAAACAGCCTGAGTAACTGCGGATAATCCCTGCCTAAACCCGTGATGTTTATCAAACAAAGCATTATGATCATTCAGGTACTTTTTGCTTTGTTAACGATTACCTTAGTAAATACCTTGTGCGTAACGTAACGTAAGCTGATCGGTCTGAAATTTTTCAATTCATTAGCATTCGCTTTCTTATAGCCTAAGATAATGTTAGCGTTCTTCTATGATTCTGGTACTGTCGATGTCATGAGACTGCATATAAAAGGCGGCCACTTTTTCTAGTTCGATATTCCCACCTTGTTTCAACAAATCTGCTGTTACCTGATCTCCCCAGCTGCTTTCTCCCTTTCCATGGCTTCTAAAGGGTCCTTAAAATTGTTCTTCTTTACTAGCGGAACGCCTGATTGCTTTTCACTACTTCTAATTACCGCGGCTACTGTATAGATCAGTTTAGAACTGCTCGGTTACTTTGACTATTTTATCCATATTAGTCAATGCTGGCATATTATTCATCGACACTGCCTTCGGCCTTGTCCCTAAATCATAAATATGATTTTGCCTATGCCTAGTTTCATCTTTACCAATTTCGTGCACTAGAAACAAAATCAGGTTTCGTAGCAGGTCCTAGATAGGATACCAAGGAAACGCTTCCGCACAGGTAGCGCAAGAGACCCGCAGGCAACGTATACACGAGCACCTTGTCCATTCATCAGGATAAATAATAGCGCAAGGAGAACACGACAACTGATAGGAAACGACAAGGACAAGCCCTAACCTACTAGTACGGTTTACTGCAGCCTTTTATGCGGAAAAACAAACATAAAAAACATGTCTTTGTTGAAAAACTGAGACACGCGGTAAAAAGTTGCACCGCAAGCAGCACGTGCCACTCATCGCGTCAGAAAACAATAAGGCCCCTATTGCCGGCAAGAACGAAAAGCGGAGGCTGTAATAACAAATGCAGAGGCTGACATCGCGATGGAGTGCTATATACATGAATTTAATTTATATTTTTGACATTTCCATCGTCAAGTTACATAGACCATTAAAGAATTTGTTTGGTCGCATTGGCGAGACCAATTGATCAGTACCAAAGAAAAAAATGCCACATGCAATATCACAGCAACACAGTGAGGAGAACAAAACTAAGAGCATCTATTTGAACAGCAATTGGTTATCAGTCCAACTATACTGCTTCGTTTCTGAACAAGGAATGCTTCATGGCCACAGAAAAATTGCGTGCTGCTTTCACGTCGGCGGGTATAGAATTCCATATGAGTGCACCTGGAGCCTTCGACCCTAAGCATTCGGGGCAACGGGTAGGTTAAAGCAGTTATTTGTTACAGCTCTTGTACTGCGTGCCGGTATGGTAAATGAGCCTAATGGCAGGGGGTCATCAGCAACGTTTAAACTTGCACAGAGTACAGCAGAAATACACGCATGAGGTGAAACAGTGGCTTTGCAGTATCCTTTCTCTTTGAAAAGTTAATAATTCGTATTGCCCTCTTTTGTTGGCGGTTGATATGTTTTAAGTAACTTTTGTATACATTGCTTCATGATACGATGCAATAGCTCAAGTACCTATGCACAAATGAGAAGTATAACATTCGTATATTCGTTGCCCCAAAGCAAAGGGAATGGTTCAAAAAAGCCTGACAATGAGCCTCACTACCACCCTCTGCTGGCACAAAGGGTGGTAGTGGAAACATCTCTGACGAAGATGTCAAATCTATGTTGCTTGATATAAGTAGCAAATTGAACTCACTTCTTTGCCTACCAGGGAAAGTAGATGAGATTGAAAAAAATATTGGGTTTATCTCAAACGAGTTCGATCAGTTAACGAAACGGCTTGACGCTCAGGAAAAAGAAACGGTGGAGCTAAAGGCCCGGCTCAGTACGCTTTAAAAAAGCAACCCATCGAATGAGCTGGCCGAGTTGAAACCAGATATCGATGACCTCGAATGGCGTAGCAGGCGACTAAATCTCGAATTTTGTGGTATCCCTTAAACTGAAAAGAAAGATTTGTTGGCTAAAGTGGATGATGTGGGTTCGCAACATTTACTTCAGGCGCCCACTCCTCACATGCATTATCGCGATTCACAGGCTGCCTGCTAAGAAGGACAAAATCCCTGGAATAATTGTTCGCTTCGGGCGTCAAGAATTGAGGGACCAATGGGTGGCCAAGAAGCATGCCTTGTGGCTGTCTAACAGTTGTCAGTATATCGCTGAAAACTTTATTAAACGTGCTCACAGCCTTCTTCTTGTCACCAAAGAGTGGGCAAAGCTGTCTCATTATGCGTTCGCATGGTACTCGAATGGAAGGGTACTTGTCCGAAAGAAGGAAGCAGATACGGCCAGGGACATTCGCTGTGAAGCTGACCTTACTGCTATTACTCTGTAACAGTTCTTTCTGTAAGCACTCTTCAACTGTTTTCAGCAATGCTTTTCTATAATCTACTTCTTGCACATGAGGTTGCTCATTGTTCTGAATTGAATAACAGTTTTTCGGTCTTACAACTGACTACTCGATCTATTCGAAATAAGTTTGACAATTTCACTTACTTCCTTGAAAACATGCAACCCATCGATTGTCTGATGTGATTTGATTAACTGAGACCTGGGCTGAGTATAACCTTGTCATCATAACATGTAGTTATGATGACCAGGGAGTTGAAGGCTTCTACGAAGATGTAGAATCGGCAATGCGAAAAGTAAAGACGCAGTATACTGTACTAATGGGCGACTTGAATGCCAAGGTAGGAAAAAAGCAGGCAGGAGACCAGGCAGCAGGTGACTATGGCATTGGCTCTAGCAATAGCAGGGGGAGTTACTATATATAGTTGAGTTTGCAGAGCGCAATAACCTAAGAATCAGGAATACCTTCTTCAGAAAACGGAAGAACCGGAAATGGACATGGAAAAGTCCTAACGGGGAGACTAAAAATGAAATTGACTTCGTACTGTGTTCAATTCCCCGCCATTGTGCAAGATGTAGAGGTAACCGGGAAAGTGTGATGCAGTGACCATAGGATGGTGAGGTCCCGAATTAGCCTAAATCTGAAGAAGGAACGCCACAGATTAGTAGGAAAGAAACCCATCAACGAATTAGCGGTGAGGGGAAGGGCAGAAGAGTTCAGGATCTCGCTACTAAATAGATATTCAGCTCTAACCAAGGAAGGCGACATTACCCTAGAAGCAATGAACAATAATTTCAGAGATATCATTATTGAGTGCGCTGTAGAAGTAGGCGGTACGATAGTTAGAGAGGATACCGGTAAGCTGTATAAGGAGACGAAAGATTTGATTAAGAAACGCCAGAGTATGAAAGCTTCCAATCAAACAGACCAGATAGAATTGGCCGAGATATCAAAGCTAATCAATAAGCGCAAGGTGGCCGATATAAGGAAGTATAAACATGGAGAAAATTGAGCAGAGCATGCTGTAAAGAACGGGGGAAGCCTTAAAGGGGTAAAGAAGAAATTGGGCATAGGCAAAAACCATATGTATGCTATAAGGGACAAGGCAGGCAACGTCATCACGAATATGGACAAGATTAGTCAAAGTAGCCGAGGAGTTCTACACAGATCTCTACAGTAGCCAAAGTAGTCAGGACCGTAATGAGATTGGCGGTAGGGAGAAACAGTCAGATGTTCCACCGGTGACGAAGGACGAGGTCAAGAAAGCATTGGAAACTATGAAAAGGGGGAAATCAGCTGGAGAGGATCGGATAACTACAGATTTTTTAAGGGACGGGGGAGATATCGTGCTAGAAAAACTCGCCACCCTGTATACGCAGTGCCTGGTGTCATCGACGGTACTGGAACCATGGAAGAAGGCAGACATTATCCTCATTCATAAGAAAGGGGACTCTAAGGACCGTAAAAATTACTGACCAATCAGCTTACTGTCTGTTACGTATAAGGTATTTACTGAGGCGATCGCTAATAGAATCAGGACAACCTTAGACTGCAATCAAGCAAAGGATCAAGCAGGTTTTCGGGAACGGTACTCTACTATCGATCATTACCAACTCAGAAAACGACTCTACATTTCCTTTTGGGACATACTTCTACATCAACCGCTGCTGAACTTGTAGCCATTCGGGAATCTATTCGCTACATATGTGGGGAACCACCTCAAAAATGGTGTATATTCAGGGACTCAAAGACAGCATTGCAAATTTTGGAAAACTTCTTAAGCCACACTGCCTACCAGTCCCTGGCACTAAACACTATGGAGCTTCTAACATCTGCCCAGCTGCAAGGCCACAGGATAATGTTTCAATGGATCCCTGCCCACTGCGGGCTCCATGGGAATGAACAAGCCGATGATGAAGCGAAAACTGCACTCATCAATGGCCTCCAAACAGACGTGCCTTTTTCAAGAGCGGATACAACTTGCCTTCTTACGAGTTGTATGAAGAATGCTACCACAGCTTACTGGGCCCAGCCAGACGCCCGACACATTCGTCTAAGAACGCTAGATCGAACATTGAAATTTTATGTTCCGCGTGATACTCCGCGCCATCAGGCATGTTTGCTACATAGACTTCGTTTAAAGGTGGCTTTCACGCGCAAGAACTTACATTTAATTGGACAGGTGGACTCGCCGGAATGCTCAACTTATGGCATCCCAGAGACTGTGGACCATATATTATTGGTGTGCCCAGCATATGCGTGCGAAAGAAGTGTGCTAGCCGCTTCCTTGAAGCGTTAGGAAAAGAGGTCTTTGTCGGAGGAACTGCTGCTGGGCGCTTGGCAGGACAAGGGGAAGGGTGTCCATTCAGTGTGTGCTCTTTGCCGTTTTTTATGCGCCAGCGCACTTGATTCGCGCTTGTAAAGCAAGACGCTGTGCTTGTAGATACGCATTTCCTATGCCTTCTCCCTCATCGTCACCCATCACGATCTTCTTTCTTCTTTCCTTCCCCTTTCCCAGCGCAGAGTAGCAGGCCAGATTTGAATTATTCCGGCCAATATATCTGCCTTTTCCTTTCAATAAATCCATCTAACTATCCATTGTTAAATTTCTTTTTGTAGCTGCATCTTCTAAGGCATCCTGATCTAGCTTCAAAAAGTAGGGCACTGCCTCTTGAGTTACCAAAGAAATCTTCCTTCCTGATCTGCATTTTCCACTTTCGGTATAATTCCCCACTGTTTCTTTTCCATCGAATGTATTCAATTTTTACTTTCTGTGCTTTCTACCTGTTGCTTAATGCTCTTTATTTCTCCGTCCTTGTGACTAGCATACTTACTAGTTAGTTTCCAAGTTCTTTTCCTCCATTGTGAGTCAACGCTTTTTATGTACAGGTATTTAAATACTTTAGCTGCCCATCTGTTACTGTCCAATTTCCTCAGGAGTTCCTCATATAATATTTTACTCTGAGCTTCCCGCACTTCGAAAGATGCCCAGCCCATATCTCCCTGTACCGCCTCATTTGTGGTTTTGCCGTGGGCACCTAGTGCTAATCGTCCAACGGATCTCTGATTTGTTTCTAATGTCGACTGTACCTCTGATTTTAGGCACAAAACCGCATTTCCGAAAGTAAGTCCGGGCACCATAATTCCTTTCCAAATACCCCTCAAGACCTCATACCTGTGGTATCCCCACAATGCCCTATGCTTCATTATCCCGGCATTCCTTCGCCCTTTGGCCTTAAGGGATTGCTCATGCTTTCCAATGTATGCCAATCATTCGTTTACCCATACCCCCAGATATTTATATTCTGTTACTCTGGGTATTTCATGGCCTTGTATTGTAGTAATTTTCCGCGTACCGCCAGTGCCGCCTAGTGGCCGTCGCTCCACTACCTTGGTAAGACGGCTGAGACTGCCGCGGCAGGAGGCGCTGAAGAACGTCTACTTTATCGCGAAGCCAAAGGCATGCTGCTTCGTTTATAAGCACTCGGTTACGATAAAAAGATTGCTCTCTATCATATTCCACCGCAGTCGTACAAACCACAGTGGCGGTAGAACTCAGCTCAATTCAGGAGATTGGATAAGTACGGGGGATTGTTGAGCTTCTCGTTTGAGCGCTGCTCATTGCACTTCATAACGTGGCTTCTTCTGCCGTACCGTACCCGTGCGGACAAAAGTAAACGAAGCGCGCTTTTTGCTTTACCTATTTTTCACGCGTTGCATAATTGAAATTGGCAGTCGTGGTATGTCCGATCCGGTACTAGACGCAGTGCCTTTACACTAGGACAAATATTGTTTTCTTATCTCAGAAGGCGTGACTTTAATTTGAACAGAAAAGCGTTTTCCGTTTACTTATGACCGCATCTTCATATAAAGTTCTATTTATTCGTGTTTATCAGTTGCGCAACCTGGTGAGAACGTTTTGTGAAGGGCGCCTTTTGGAACTGGGCGTGAGTGGGGCCGTTGCAAGATGGACGACAACTTAAAGTCAACAAAGGGCGAACGTAAATGGCATCCCGATATGCATATTGCGATCATCTAAATGACAAACCCATAGAGTTAACAACCTATGCGAATACGCATTATTTTGTCGGAATATCAAGTCGCGTAATGCCTTAACCGGCATGCTTTCAGACTTCTTCCTGCATTAAACTATCGCAACTCACCTAGTGACCGTTCAACAATTTTTAAATGGGTCAATTAGTGAGCTGTGATTGAAAAAAAGGTCCACAATTAGAGAATTGATTTGTTCGTTGTTTGCTTCGAATAAGACGTATTGATTCAGAGAAAGCGCCTTTTGTTTTTAGGTTGGGTGATTTAGTTTGCTGGCTGAGGTACAGCTGAAAATATTCATGCAATATTTGTTTTAGCACACCTACAAATTAATAGGTAGATATTCTTCATATTCAATCTAGAACTTGCCTATTGTAAATATCGCGCTGTACAATTAGCTGCCTCACCATGAATGATGATTGTAAGGCACGCTTGCTACTAATTGACCATGATTGCTCTAGTCGTTTATTTGGGTACGAAATAGTATAGGTACGCCGATATCCAGTCGCAGTCGGTACACGGAGCGGGAGGAAGGGGGGGGGGGGGGGAGGGGGGATACGTCAGTGTATAACCACACACATCCCGCCGTTAAATGGTACCTGCTACAATTTTCATTCTGAGCCAGGAAGAAAGCGTAGCAACTTTGATGTTTCAAGTTCGCACTGATTTGGTTTTTCTTTTGTTTTTTTTTGTTTTTTTTTAATTAACCATCCCCGATACTAACCCCATCCTTCGATGTTGTTCCTTCTTGGCCCCTAAGAGAGAGAGCGCGGGTTCAGACTAAAGAGATTTAAGGTATGACAACTCTCCCCCACGCTCTCACATTGTAGGGCTCCGATAATTTCCGCCAAACGTTTATGAACAGGACAATTGCGGCCACTTAACTTTTTACAGTGTGTGAGCCTTTTAGATGGATGCTTCGTAGCGGATCTCGGTGTTATTCGCTTCGAAGAATATACAAAAAAAAAAATAAACCCATCAGTTGATTGTCGTTCGGTGACGTAAATAGGCAAGTGCCGAAACGCGACTGCAGGCCTTTGTTTCTCTACAGATGCATTCAGCAGCATCGCCCTAAAAACGGTGCATTATGTTTCGCGACACATAAGGCACCATTTTAATCGACAAATTTTCTCATCACGAAGCTAGTTGAGTCATTACTGTTTCTCAAGTAGGCAGCAGGTAAGTACTGCAGGTGTTCAATACTTTTAACGCGCGCAGTATTGCTAAATCCCCCTGAATGTTTATATAAGAGGTGGGTTCGTTTTCCTGTAATATATTTACCCTCCACTAGCGATACTTCATCGCAGGAGAATCTTATTTGCTAGAAAGAGTGCTCGTAATTCACCGTGCAGAGACGCTGTACTTTGCAAGCACCCCATAGCAAGAAAAAGAAAAGAAAGACTGAACTCACATCGTTTCAAACCTACGCGTAGCGACTTTATAGCTTCTATAATGCCGCAGCGAGGGCACTTTAGCAGAGGCGCGGCTCGTAACCAAGTTGGCATGCAGCTGAGGAGGTCAGGTGGCGCCTGCAAGCAATTAAAAAGGAAACACCAAGTTCTTCAGAACATAAAACCTGCGATAAAAGCATTACGCGCGAAATAGAAAGCTCCAAATCCGTCGATGGGCGCAACCACGATACGACGAGCGGCGTGCTCCGTCCTACTACACGCTTGCTCATTTTGAAACCAGGCGGCGCTGGGTGTCTAATTTTAAGCGCGCCCCCTGGGCAGCGCAGATTCCCTATAATCAATCTTCGTATTCTTCCTCCCCCCTGAAGGGTTTGCCATTAAATGCTCAGTTCTGATTGCTACCAAATGGGCAAATGGTCTGCAGTCGGCACCGGAAGTACACCAACATACATAACATACACAACGTTACCAACGTCACAAAGGGCATGATCAATAAGGGTATTTGACGGGTTAAAGATAAGCGCAGGCTCTGTGATTACGTTGTGAGGTCGAAAGACTGCAAAAGTAGCGTATATTCATGGTCGGTATCGCAAGACAAGTCAATATTAAAGTCTCCTACAACTACAATGTTGTTGTTGTTCATGTAGGAAACGCTCGTAAGCACAGACTCAAACTCCTTAAGAAATGTTTTGATCTAAGAGACTGGCGGGTATTACACTACGCTAATGATGGGACCTCCTGAAATTTTTATAAAAAGTGTTTCCATAACGCCAGTACTGACAGATGTATCGGACATGGCACTGCACACATTATGCTCTCGTACAAACAGGCAACTCCTGCTCCCCCGAGCACGTCAGTTCCGTGGTTGCGATAACAGACCGTAACCCGACATGATGAATTTCTCGACAGCCTTTAACCACCTATGTTTCGCTCACAGCAACAATGTTGAAAACAACATTTTGTCGTGCTATATAAAATACCAAAACATTTATATTTCTACACAAACTTCGCACATTACAGTAGAAAACTTAAAGTGCATTACACTTTTATTTTTTAAGGTCTGAAAGACAAGCCATGTTGATGAAGGGAGTGTTTCGTTCAGAAACCTACATAACTTTCTTAAGATTTCCTTCAGACTGAATATGTAGGATATTCGAGTTATCAGCCTTCCGCAACAAATTCCGGCCCTGGAAGATCCATTCAAACTTCCAATTTTTCTCAGTTTTCGCTTCCCAAGCGTTCCTGAACAGAATTTTGTTTTCTAAGCAGAGATGCTCGTTGATGTAGATTGGATCAGTGCCCGCCAAGCCAGTGTGACGCGTTCAGTCTTGTTTTCTTAGCAGCAGACAGAAACCTGCCGTGAGATGTCCTGGTCGAGAATCTTACCAAAACATTTGGTTTATTCTTATCTTTGGATGGCACATGATGGGCCACATCAACGTCTCCCTCTGACAGCTCCTTTCCCAGACAAGTAGCCATTTTCCACACTGTCGTCTTTAGGTTGTCATTATCAACAACTGGAAGCCCTAGGATCTCTGCGTTCATGCTCCTTCTGTGTTTCTTAAGTTCAACAATCTCCATCTTTGCATCAGGGAGTTGTCTGGCAATCTCTTGATTTTGCTTCTGAATCTCTTGGCTTTGAATCTTCATCTCTGTAAGCTCTCGTCGAAAGCTCTCAACATTTTTCTTAAACTCTTCAAAATTCACACTCATGAATTCAACTGACTCACGCATTTTACTCACTTCGGATTAATTTCTTTGCTGGAGCCCTCAACCTTGATGATGTGCGCTTTAATGTCGACTGCAAAGGCGTCTAGCTTAGCGGTTAATTAATTAGGGGCCTTCTTAGCAAGCGCCTTCACCCAATGCGACCAGGATGTGAGTCAGTCACAAAGTTAGGAAAGCCCAGCTAGCGTTAGAAGAGATGACCACGCAGTAACGAGACAAAACAAAGAACCTAGAAAGCACGAACACTTACGGCATTCCCTCCTATTGATACTGACATTTCCTCATGGAATAAGCCTCCGGAATTTCTCAAACAAGCTGGTTACAGGACGGTACTTCTTGGAAGCACAGGTGAACAAATCTTTCATCTTTTTTTTCTTTCTCGTTCTTCCTTTTTTATTAATTACAAGCTAGGGAGTGCTCAGGTAAATTATCACGCTGCTCTGTGAGTGAACTCCGCTGTTCTCTTAACGGGAATCTCCCCGTTTGTCATATATACAAAGCGCCACCAATTTCATGTACGCCGGCATATAAACAATTGTCTATTCAATTGGCTATTAAGGCCAAAGGCATACTGTAGCCGCGAAGCGTCCGCATCATGTCTGAAATTTTCCCTCGCGCTTCTGCTCAAATTCCGCGAAACTCCAAACTTGGCACGTGTTTGCACTCTGTTGCACATCGTTCAAAACTTCACTGGTAAACTTCACCTTGTGCGTCAAGTTTTGTGCAATCACCTTTGATGGAACATTCCGTCTGACCGACGTAGCAGCTTCAGTAGGACAAGAGACTTGTCTGAGCTGCTGTAAACAAAGAAAGAGCGAAAGGAGAAGAAAGATCGAAAATAAGCAAGGCGTTGACGCCGCCAGAATGTGTCGATGTCCACCCTTAGGAACGTTTAACGTTATTGCGCCACCGCTGACCGCCTGACAGGTCAGCGCCTTATGATGGTGATAAAGGGGGGAAATCGACGAGAACTTAAACATTCGAGCAAGTTGCCAGAGTTTTAAAGCACACGAAGTCCTCTCCCGACAGAACTCGTGCGCTATACGCTGTACTCTTCAGAACACACGCCTTACCAGGATGCTTGCAAAAAAAAAAAAAAAAAAAAAACACGATATGAACAAGTGCATAAAGACATCTTTGAGCGATGCGTGGCTTCTTCATAATTCCTAGCGACTTGAAGCACAAGTTACAGAGCTATATCTCGCCCCAACGACTGCGTTCCCATTTCCCAGCCGGCTAGCAGCATGTTAAAAGGTATCCCATGCCAGGAAATCCTTTTCATTTTTTCCCCTCGGTTGCGCATGCGACAGCTCCAGAAATGTAGGAAAAAAAATGGATTGAGTGAAAACACGTTTAGTCTACCTTGTTACATGTGTAGGAGACGCGGTAAAGTAAAAAAAAAAAATGGACGATGCCTAAGCTTCGCTTTAAAGGTATAGATGCTATAACGACTTTACCGCCGGCTTTTTATTGCGTGTTCTTTCAGTTCTAATAATTATTCAATTTTTATAATATTACTACTTTAATATGAGTACTTATACTAAACACACGTTAGTAAGTCATATGCACCGCAACGCGTTCACTACATGCCCCTCTAAGAAGTTTGGTGCCAACGAACTTTCATTCCGCTGTTGTTGTTTTTTGTTTTTGTTTTTTTTTTTCGTTATGAACTGGAAATACAAAAAACGTCTTCGTAGCCGATGCGTTGCGTACCCATGTGGCATGCAGAGGACCTGGGTAGGAACCACAATAAAGGCAAATGCATTTTATTGATTTACTTTTTTGTGAATTGCCCCCGTTAGAGGAACCTCCTGAACAATGCTGGTTTCATTTGGATCCTCCTTTAATATGTTATTTGAATGCGGGCGTTTGAAATTGCCGCAGGAGGTAATGTGCATGGTTAGGACGTCATGACACTGTCGACCAATCAGGATTTTTCTAGGCGGCGGCTGCTTTTCGGAAGAATACCCTCTATACGCTAAGCATAAAAAGAACGCGCTTCGCAGTGTAACGTCATAGGTAGTCGCGTGCTCAACTTCACAGTATTAATTCTTTTTTTGTCAACGCACAATATGACAGCAGTGTCGTTTCATGTAGTGAACAGAGAAGCGCACGATGCTCCTACCCAGACGGCATTCTGCACTTGCACGAACTCTCGTCAAGTTCGCCACTTATCGCCACTGTGAGGCGCAGACATGCGGTGCAGTCTAAAGTTTGAGGTGCTCTAGTGCGATCGACGATCACGAAGTATTACTAAATATGAGGCAGGCTGTACAGGCTCACGAAACGTAAAACGAAGCATGCGAGCGATGGCCGATCGAATAGATTAAAACTGCATGCCAGCACGTTCTATCAGTAGATTAACGAGAATGCAGCGGTACATCCGGCTTACCCATCTCTACGTTTTTTAGTGCGCCTTATCGGATGCCAGTATGAAGCCGCGCTGTTACGGTAATTCTGCGGCGTAGCGCTTTACGCTTCGTCAAAAAATGCCACCACTTTCAATATGCGTGGACGCCATGATTAAATGTCGAACGCATTTGCCCAATCGATCTACGAGGGATATACTGCTTGTACTCTACAAAGGAACAATCTCGCTGCCGAGGGCAACGTGAACCTCCGCGGTCAAAGATTGAAGTTGCGGCCATAGAGAAAAATATGAATAAAGAGCGGACACTCCCATAGGTGCTCACGGAGTTGTTTACTTGTGACCACCGAGTACGTACTATGAAGCAGTTAAGCTGCTAACAGGCACACACGAACAAAAATGGCACCGAAAACGCAAGGCGGACACGAAGTATAGGGACCACGCGTACTGATGTACCCCTAACCGCTCTCCCAACCCGTTTCCATCCGCCCTCCTGTCCGCCTCTGAGGCATCTGATCCTTGTCAGCCAGCGTGTTCAGTCTGCTGTCAAATGTAGCAAATTATGCACGATTCTTCTCCAAACCCCTGGGCTCCACTTGTCGGTCCTGCTTGGCCGCAATAAACGAGCTTGTAACGTCTCAGTCGGGAACGATGCAGTCGTCTCACCACCGTTCTTATAGTTTACAACGTTTGATTCGGAACAAACCCATCCTTTGTAGGTGCGTCGGGAAGGGCTTCGACTTACACTAGGCCTTTTTCTGCAAGAACTATCACGTATACAATTTTATTAAATACATATAACATGAAAGCTATGTAAATGCATTTTCCAGTAGATAAGCTTGAATTATGCGTTGTTAAAGAACATTTTTTGTGAGAAACATTTGGGCAAAATTTCAATAAAACTTGTTAAAATACATTTGTTGCCTAAAGCAAACAATTATTACAATTATTTTGAAATCGGCAAATTTATTGGTATCATGTTAGGCATATTCTCTGTAAAAAAGAAATAATACTTATATCTTTTGTCTAAAACCTAGTTCTCAAGCGAAATTTGGGTAACTTGAGTTTCTCAACTACTTCTAGAATCTTCGAGTCGACGCCGCCCTGCTTCATTCTTACCCGCTTATAAAAGGCACTTATCAAATACAATACACCGGCATGCTCATCTGCTTATGCAGACAGGCCCAATTATGCCAATTAGCCCTGTTTACAGCACGCCCACATCGCGGGGCTCTTTCGAAACTATAATTTCATTCAGGCATTTTATTTTTATTGTCTTCTTTCTAGATTTTAACAAAAAAACTTGCAGCTTAAAACGTCTTTTCTCGCACTATGGCAAAATAATTGCTCAGTTCCCCAAGCAAGTGCAAGTTGCACCTTTTCGAACAAACAAAATGAGGGGCCGCCTGCTAAGTAACGTACAGTATAAAATGAAAAGCAACCGAAACAGTTTCAGAATTATTTGTATATCTAGCCAAATGTTCATAGCTTCTTGAGCCCAAAAAAGAAGGGAAAAAGGATAAGATGGTGTTTGAATCTTGCTAGAAACTAAAATCAGTAATTATTTTATATCACCATAAAGTGGCACATAATACCAAACGCGTAGTAAAAAAATACGATGTGCCTGGTTTTTTCTTCAGCCACCAAAATGTTTTCTTTCCTGTCTCGCTTGGTATCGAGCGACAATGACAAAAACGTACTGCACTCTCAGCATTAGAACCGGTTTGTGAAGTGTGAAAAGGGGGTAGTGCATAGAATTCCACCGTAATGAGAAAGTTAAGATTACGCGTGTCCAAGGAAACATAATTTGTCCTTACAGACCGGTACTGGGTCTCACCTTCCGGCGCACATTAACGAATGCGGAAAAGAAAATAACTGTAAAAAAGAGAAAAAATAAAGTACGATGCTAGGCTCCAAGGCACTAGCGTCCTCTGCAGGAGCTCTCACATGCTTGCGGGAAAGTTGGTTGAGGCTTATCACATCAGGAAGTGTGGGAGTGATTGTTTAGTACGTCATCTGTGGCAATTTTTAACAAGGAGATTGCTTTTACTTAATATTTAAGAAGACAAGATGGGTCACTTGTGCATTTATGTTATGAATAATTGCCCGTGTACGTGCCGTTGATATGATCATGCTTTCCCTTTTTGCTATGCCCTCCTTATTCCGAATACACCACTTTAAGGTTAGCACCCCGACCTGTCCTTCTGTTTGTTGTGTTTTCCTTTTTGCGATCAAATAATTACCAACAGTTTCAGGTGCCAAGACCGTGGAGCTTCAATAAATCGGTGCTGCTGGATTTAAACTGCGCTATAGGGATCCATTAAGGGTTCCAGAATTCGTGGTAAAATTTCCGAACGTCGCTAATCGTATTACCATCTTTATTATATTGTGATTTCAGTGCTACAAATTTCGCTTATCATAATGCCACTTTCGTTATATTCGCTATTTCAGTGATGTATCGAATCATCGACGATACAGTATCGACTATCTGTATCGAAAGTCTAATTTGGTTCTGCATTTTCTATCGGTATAGAAAATACAATTTTTCAATGTATCGAGTATAGGTTTCGTAGATACTTTTTTTAGGTATCTTGCCAAGCCCTGCTTGTGGCTATAGGAGCGCGCAGTTTTAATGCTGGCATGCACTGCGCCCTGCTACCCCGTTTGCTCACCTTCCTTTTATACGGTCTGCTGCCGAGTTTCTATTTATTTCAGCATTCAAAATGAAAATTATTCACAGTACTGTTGACCAGCCATCAGCGCAGCTGCATCCCAGCCTTTGCCAAAAAGCAGTTTTCCACAAAAGACACCAGGTGCTTTGTGAAATGAACAATTCTTTTGCTCCACATAAGCACAAAAACGATGCAGATCTGTCACCATTTGATGCATCATATGCAAACAGGAAGACAGGGACAAAACGTACGATACATTTGCTGATGTGTGCATCGCAAAGGATTACAAAAGATACTTAAGAAGACAAGAAACAATACAAGGTACAGAGGAATTGCATGAAAGATTTACAATGCATATGATATGATATTCGACAAAACAGGCATTACTAATTAAAATGTTCTCAATCACACTCGCAGTTATTTCAGCAAGAGTATACCTGTACATTATTTTAACACATTCTAAATAAACTCAAGCAAGCGGTCTCAGATAATGTTCCGCATGGCACAACAATGTCTGCACGCACTTTACTGCCCAAAATGCACATACACTGTAAAAACATTTTGTTGAAAAATACATAAATTTTCTGGCAGCTGTTTTGCAAGAAATGTTCTGTTTTGCTATGTTTTTCGTTTTAATTTTTTGTTATTTTACAGTTTTTTCTGTGTACAACTGATAGAAAATTTTTTGTATATGGCAAAAAAGTTTTATTATACGGCGTTATTTTTTTTTTCTGTCGAAGTGAAAAGAATGATCCAGATATGTCTTTTTTTTTACTACTTGTCTTTCTTTTCACGTTTTTTGCCTGTAACAACAACGAAATTCCGTTAAGCCCCAATTTCTTCAATGAACACCACAAATATCTCGGCGCTGGCAATACTCAATGGCACCCATAAAGTTGACCGCGCAACAGTCCTTGCCTAGCCACCGAAAAGTGGCAAGTGAAAAATGCCTAACAGATACCACTGTAGCAGGGAGCCAACCAACAACGGACCTCAATGTGGCGCCACTATATAGTTATATTCTTTCGAATCGAAATTGTTACGCAGCCGTTCGTCGGACAGCGCCTTCGGGGTTGTCATACCATTTCGCTTTCTATTCAGCATTTACCTACTATTCAATTAAAAATCAGTTTGCGGTAGAAAATAGAACAAACGACAAAAATATGTCGAATTATTTGGCTTCCAATCGAGGTTTCGACTGAAAAACAGAAAATGACTGTTTTTTTTTTTTTTCGTGAATGCATTTCGGTAAATGAAGTAGAGCAGATATCCTCTGTACGAGGAGAGAAATTTTCTTTAAGAATACCTGTAATTTCGCACACATTTTTTACAGCGTATACTCCACTGCCCCCCACCGCCAGCTACTGTCCGCTGCGACCTTACTATCCAACAGTCTAGCACTTCGCATCTATCATCCTCAGCATTCACACAAGTGCTCAATACAAGAGATGTCAACAGTTTCGCTCCCAGCTAACTTCTGCGCTTGCCTATTATTGCGAATTATTTTTAAGGTGAAAGCCTTACTTGACTATGTTCGCGATTTCACGCCAGATAGAAATGGACGCAAAACGTGGACGCAAAACATATGCGCAGGCCTTGTGCCGTTCACTAATGAGTTAGGAGTAAAAGAAAGGTTTTATGAGGTAGAGGATGACAAAATGACGCTTCGCGCCAAATTTCGTGAGTGTGAAATAATTAGTTAATGAATTAGAGGCAAAAAAGTCTATTAGACCTGGAAACAGCCTTGCACGCGCAAACGGGCAGTGAAGTCGGAATAGTGCGGAAGTAGTCGAAATTATGAATAAAAACAACGCAAACAAAACGAATAAACAGCTGGAATAGATTAAACGTGATTGACTAAAGTTAAAATAATCAATAAAGAATAATAAGGACAACATTTCCGGAAAAATATCTTAAAAAAGGCTGTACCCATGGTGACGTCACGCCAATGGGGTTGCCATAATGCCCGCCGCCACTGACATCATTGCGCATCCAGGCAATAGTGTGACGTTATAGGAGAGGGCGGCAATGACGTCGGAAGAAAGAGCAGTGGCGTGATGAAAAAAAAAAACAACTAAAATGTTTGTTCGTGTCGCCTCCGCTTCAGGCATTTCCGCTTGGGTCAGAATGTCACGTTTTGATGAGAACGCCGTGCAATAGAAGCGACGTTGTACTGCTAATCCCACACTTAAATGAATACTGGAACGAACGCGCGCCACGGAACGTCCGCCACGTGACAGGAGCGGTGATGTAGCGTTGAATCTTACACTTGCAGGAGGAAGTGTGACACATACCGCGCCTTTCCTTTCCTGTATACCAATTATATTTATATATAGCCCTGCAGCGAACGTGCGCCAACGAAAGTAAATTGCCACTATGTGGCACGAGCACCGGCCTTGCTAGCAAAAGCTCTACAAGGGGCGCGCAATGTACCGCGTGCAGCAAAAACGCTCAGGCTTTTGCATTTCTCCAGTGCAGTATCTGCAGCCCTCTCAAAATTTTTATATGGTGTGTCGTATCAAAAATAATATATAATCGATCAAACTTTTTCGACAACAAATTACAGCCGATTTGCATAGTTAATCAAATGCGAAGTAGGTGCGTAGCACTGCCTGCTACACTTTTCATTTTTTTCACTTTGTTATGCTTCGTTTTGATTTGATATTAAACATTCGCATGCATATGATTCCACTCTTTGTACATGGTTAGTCATTGTTTTTTTTTCTTTCTTTTACATTTTTATGGAGATGAACGAACACTGTTTTGTAGCGTTCGATACACAGTTCACGCTATAAACGGCAGGTCCACTTTGAAATACGAGGTGCAGAACACTGTTCCGCTGCGTAGTAACCATATTTTTAGGCATTGCCAATCTTATATTTCAATGTTCTTCCAATTGCTTCACAAAGTTAGGATGCTTCTTAATCCTTGTTAAAATCACCAACCAGGATTAGTTTCACTATTAAATCTGGCTGGCAGCCCTGCATACACAGTTTGTATAGCAGGGATTTCACCTGCATGGGGTTAAATGTATGCTACAACGATTACCACATTGGTCGAACACAATGGAATGGCACACTAGTTCACCATGCTCTAACGACTTCTCTGGCAACTCCACGCTATCACTTCCGTGCCTCTATTAGCATATATTGCAACACCCGCGGATTTGGTCCGAGGTCGTTGCGAAGCACAGACGAAGTCAAAGCCATATATAGCAAATGGACAGTGAGGCTTCATTCTAGTCTCCGTCAAGCACAATATCTGCACCTCTTTCAGAAGAGCATCTTTGCTAGTGTCTTCATAATGTAAGGCAAATGATCTAACTTTGGTCAAATCAATTGTTTGTTGTTTCTTGCAACTTTGTACGACAATGATTAAACACTGTTTTTAACTTATGTTGTTGCAGCCTTCAAAATTTATCAGCCAATTCTCGGTCCCGATTTTCATAAATATGGCAGAAGTTTATCTGTTTGTTTGTTAGGTACAAGCCTTGGAGTGGTATTACACGTTTTCTGATTGTCACAAACACGCGCCTTTACGGTGAACAGAGGCGCGGGATCCCCTTTACGGTTACCCGTCGTCCCTCTATGAGGTTTGAGAAAGTTAAAAGTTAGGCCGGTCAACTTGAAGTGTGTGCGCCGGTGTGTGATCGAGGAATAAGTTCAAGAAAGCCACTTTTTTTTTATAAACAATTGAATATTTATATGTAGTAGTCCAAATTGCACTGCATAATAATAGAACACAATGAAAAAAATAAGACGCTACGACACGATAGTGATAAAAGACGACTCGGTAAATGACAAGAGGAAAAACCTGACAATGAACAAAACACTGCGATAAAAGAAGACTATGCAGCACAAAGTGGGTTATGAAGGGGGAACCCCGATGGGTCCGATGTAGGCAACGCAGGGCAGCCCCGGTGGGCTCAATGGGGGTGCTGCAAGAGGTGCCGACGTAGGCCTGAAGGGAGCTGTAGACAAAGCCCCGATGGGCCCCACTAGGGACCGATACAGGCAGCCCTTGCGGGGCTACCCACATTTTCCCCACATTGCCAAAAGGGCACATCCCGCCAACTCCCCCCGATGGTCCTACTTTAGACAGACTCGGACAGGATGAAAAAAAAATTTTTTTTTTTGTTTTGGTTAGCCCCTCAGACAATGACATAGCACCGATGCGGGTTCTATAGCGCAAGCCGCACTTGGGCTTGCCCACATTATTCTCATAGGGGTCCGACGCAGATAATTGATGGGAAGCCCTAGTCCAAGTTCTCCCAATCAATATTTACGCCCATCATTAAGTAATTATTTTATACATGTCTGCCCGCAGAGGAGTTAAGCGATACCTCCAAAGTACGAGCTGCGTCCCATACAGCTTTATAGCAGCAGCCACTACCCTATTCCCAAGTACACAATCCTACCCCTTACTGCTGTTCTTTGTCTTCCTTACTACACATATCTTCCTCAGTGCCTTCTCTTTCGCAACAAGCCCTACCATGGGTACCTCTTTTTTCTATATCCACATCCACTTTCATCGCAGTTGCACGTCACACCCTATGCCCCAAGTTCATGAGAAAGTTGGCTTCTCCTAGCAGCTTATGAGTCTAATTGCTGAGGTCACATTAGCTACCCACATACCTCAGAGGTAATGAAAGTAATAGTGCTGATTACAACCTGAGGGAGATTACGAAGTACATTTTCACGAGTCCAGTGGAATTTGGGCGATTCTTTGCTCGCAATGGCGGATATTTAAGCTCTTCTACTGCAGCATGTGAGGGCCCGGGCCTTGTGGTTTCAAGCTGAAAAAAAAAGGCCCAAACGCACCAACTTCACAAAATACAGATTTTCCGCCACAATTCCAATTTGCGACTTTTTTCAGCACCTTGTATATAGTGGTGAAAATGGTAGCACACATTACTAGATGCCGCACCGTGATCGTTGAGTGATTAGGGTGCTCGTTCGCCACAGTCTTGGCAGCGGAGGCCGTGTTTCTATCGAGGCAAAACGCAAAGCACCCGTGTTCTGGGTCATATTGTTTAGTTTGTTAAACCCCGCGTAGTATGAGACCAAACATTCTTAGCTCTTCTTTTTTGTAATGCATCTATAAGGCATTTTTCTCACATCGCTCGTCAATTGCACTTAGTGCTCCTCAAACTGCAGCGTCGCTGGGTTCCGTCTTTTTTCTGACGTTTCAAGTTCCATATATGAAATCAGTACAGATGCTATGAAGTTCCTATGTACATAAAGCGATCATGGTTGCGCCATCTGCTCCCACAACGCGCGGCAAGGAACACCACGCGACAAGAGCGACTATGTACCGTCCAACTCACACTTCCCGGAGAAAGTGTGACATATACTGCGATTTCCTTTCCGGTAAACCAATTATAATTATATATAGCCCTACAACGAACGTGTGCCAAGGAAAGGAAATTTCCACTGTGCGGCATAAGCCCCTGCCTTGCTAGCAAAACCTGGCGCACGATCTACCGTGTGCAGCAGCAATGATCAGACTTTCGCATTTCTACACTGCAGATTCTGCAGTGCTCTCGGAACGTTTTCCACTGTCATGGATTTTGCAAAAACAAAATCATAACAAAATCATTTCTGCCAATTTACACGATCTCCCGGCCTCGGTGGCCGCTTTTCGGTGGAGGTGAAAAGCTAGGCGCCCATGTACAGTGCGATGTCAGTGCACGTTAAAGAACCCGAGGTGGTCAAAATTCCCGGAGTTCTCCACTACGGCGTCTCTCACAGCCTGAGTTGCTTTGGGACGGTAAATCCCACAAACCAAGCCAAACCATTTATTTACACGATCGCAGAGCTTTAACCTCGAAGTTAAACTAAAAGTCTGAAGCCAGTTGAAGTAGGCTCCCTGTAAGGGAAGATACCAACTAGGCGCGTATGCATAATCCACTGTTCATCATGTAACCTTAAGTCTTCATAACTTTCTACAAAACTTGAAGACGGGCTAGATGGTGCACTGCAACTTGGCGAAAGGTAATAGCGCACAGGAAGACACACACACTCGAGAGAGAACGACGCAGGACACGATCTAACTCTCATCGGTTTTACTTGCAGTGACAGGAGCAAATATATGCGGAAAAGGAGACATTCGCAGTACGTATCAATAACGGCACAACAATAACAACAAAAAATAATACAAAAATCGTGCTGAAGAAATTTGATCTCCCCTTCCAGAGCTTCACCGAGGTATCGCTCAGACCTTTATCTCCCGCTTTGCCGATGTGAAAAGCTGCCTTATCACGGGCTCTGCCAGGATCCTTATTTCACTCAGTCTTGTCTTTCTACGATATAGACCAACACCGTGTTTACAAACAAAGGAGGCGCTCGCGGCGCCGCAGCCGACTGGGGGTGAAAAATAGGGTTAACGTTCATAGGAATACATGGAATCAAAATATTCCAAAACAGTTTTCTCATTTAACGGGGCACCTGTGATGTCGTTATTCGGTACAAAGCAACTATGAACATCCTAGAACAGATCGCCACAATATGAAAACTTTTTACCGAGGCGAAGTATTTTTAAAATACCGCGAAACATGTTGGGGTGCGAGTTGGGAGGGCGACCCGTAGAAATACATGTAAACACAACTTACCGGAATATGTTTCTCATTTCGCAGAGCATCAGAAGTGGTGGCCGGTCGTTAAATGTTGACCAGCGCTTTGAAGAAGTGTGTGAAGGTCATTACGGAGGCAGTCTACTTTTAACACTCGCCGAATAACCTGTGTTATGAATCCAGACACCGCCAAAAGGCAAGCTGGGTGTAATGAATCGCGCAGTTTTGCTTACAGTCTGATATGCTGCCGCATATGGTATATAAGCTTTATAATACTGTCGCTCCAGTGATACGTGCTAGACAGAATTACATTTAAAAAGCAGTTGTCGAACGTCATACGACAATATGAACCGAACGAGATTTTCGCATTGCAGCAGACAACAGCGTAGCTGGCGATACCCACCGCGGCCGCGTCCAGCTCCGGAGCGTGTGATAGCGACAGCGGGTGGTGCATGGTCGTCTGCAACTGTGTGCGGTCAGTTTATCGTCCTGTGAGCGGTCCCGCAAGTCGTCATACTTGCATTACTTGCAAGAGAATGTAGTGTGTCATGCAATATGACGTCGGGGCGTCATACAAGATGTTCACCAAAAAATGAGAGGGGTTCAACACTGCTGAACCGAGCAAAATGTTGCCCTCTCAACTCGCACCCCGATATGTTTCGCGGTGTTTTAAAAATACTTCGCCTCGGTAATGAGATTTCACACTTCCACGATTTATTCCAGGGCATTCATGGTTGCTCTGTACCGAATAACGACATCTCAGATGACCCGTGAAATGAGAAAACTGCTTTGGACTATTTCGCTTCCATGTATTCCTATGGGCGCTAAGCCTATTTTTCACCCCCAGTCGGACCACGCCGGCGATAGAAGCGCCACCGCATCGTGCTTACGTCACAGATCGGTGTTGGTCTATAGGAAAGTGCGCATTCTCTGATCGGCTTACCTTGCACACCTGGGCACGCAGTATAGTACGGCTATTCGGGTAACATTCTGCTGCGGAGTGTTCGTTATACATTCTCTACCCTTTGTACGGGGAACTGGCGACCTCTCCAAAAGGTTGTGTGGTCCACTATATGAAACGCACGCTGACGACCTGCACACGTAGTTAAGCTTACTGCACTGTTAAATGTATAAGGGTGTGTTCAGAGAAGAACAGTAATCGAGATCCCATGACCGTCTTTTTTTTTCAATAAAATTTTTATGTTTAGTGGAAAAATGTCTCGAAATAAAGGAATGAACTTTGCAACATACGGCGCAGTTTTCTCTGAAAAAAAACAGTATATCACTAAGGTGATAAACGCCGTTTTTGCCATTAAGAAAGTTACAAGTTTGGAAACCCGCTGCTTCTGCCCTAAGATCTTGTCACCTTTTCTTTTTTATTCACTACATCTATGCAACTTGGTTTTTTTATAAAAATTATTAGAAACTTGTTTTGTTTCTGCAGTTAATTTATTAAAAATTCGCCAACTTTGCTTCAAGGGTAGCGCGCTGCAAAAATGTTAATTTCAACCTGACATATTTGCATGATGCCATAAGATGATTGCAATAAATCTTTCCCTCTCTATTATTTGGGTTCCATTCTTAATTTTGAACAAAATCTGGAGATCTAGATCGCTATTTGTGTTCACCACATGCATCAAAATCTCCCGAAATTTGAAGACAGCAAAAAAAAAAAAAAGAGGCAATTTTGATTCCAGGTTTAAAAAAGCATCCTCTTTGATGTTTATTAAAATCTCTCTCAAAAATCTTCAGCACCTCCGAAATATTAAGGACTAAAAAGGTGATTATTTTATTTTCATTTATAATAATAAATATAAAACCAAGCATTTGTCCTTGTGAAAGATTATACTACATTAAGCTACGTACTCATTTCCCAAATGCCGTAGTGTGTTCGTGTGGAACACTTATGGAGAGTTTGTTTGGATGGTCAACATTTAATGCTTATGGGTGTGTTCAGACAAGAGCGGTAACCGAGGTCCCATGACCTTTATTTGTTCTCATTATATCCTTTAAGGACGTTAAATCCTACAAACCTAATCAACCTTAGTATGTTATTTGTTGTAAAGTTAAAATATTCGCTCATATTCATAGCTTTTAAACACCATCAGGAACACCTTTTATTATTTTTTTGCATTTCAGGTGGATTAACAGTTACGTTACCAGGAAGTCCAGCATTATTTCTAAAATAAAGCAGGCGAAATGGCTAGCTAAATACTGAAAGCACAACAAACGTATTGTCCCGTGGGATGGGGATGAACAATTCTCCGGGCCTCCTGCATGTAGTTCTGTTCTAGCACCAAGGTGCACAGTAGCAGTATCCTGCTCCTGGCATCACCTGAAAAATTAACAGCACTAGTACTTGTCATTGTCAGTCACGTACCTTATACCGCGACTGTGTAAAGAGGATAAACATATGAAAGCGGTAAAGGAATGATTTTACGGAGAGGGCCAATATGCTTTTCCGTATCTTGCCACCTTAACATTGTTGCCCCACATACAATACATATACTCTACAACAGCCACAGTCTCACCTACCAGAGATTTCCAAGGACTGCTCCATTCCAGGTGTTTTTCTCAGTTTTTTAAAGGGTGCGTGAGCAGCCGACTACACGCCTTGTTTGCAGAAAAAATATTTAATAACCAGCCGACCACACCACGCACTGCTAGAGAGGCGTTCATAGTGTTGCAGCACTGAGAACAACTGCATGAATTGAATTAATATTTTTCAAAGCAGGAAAGACGGAATTATCGGTGCACGATTCCCTCCCTGGTTTTCAACATTTATAGAGAGGCATGTGCGTAGCCTTGTTTTTTTTCTTGGTCATATTGAAAAGAGGATTCCTATTTGTTACTATACGCAACAGCCATGCGTGTCTTCACTATCGCAGATGACGTAGTCTTGGGTGCAGTAGTTTCTAGATTGGCAGCTTTTCTTTCGTCACCCTTTCTTTTCGGCCGTCTTGAAAACTACGGTCCCCACGCAGAAACGCTTGTCTTCAACTCATTTGCCTACAATTTCCCATTTGACCACTTTACCCAACAAACAATATTACCAAAAATGAGTTGCCCGTTGCTAGCTGCCGGAAAAAAAGCGTCACAACCCGTAAAACTCAAAGCGACATCAGGCAAAACTAACCGCTAGGCCAATCAAGCAATGAGCGTCAGGCGTGGATGAACTCTTGTGTAGCGGCGCACCGACCGGCGAATAGTATTACGTGTTCGTGCCATGGTTCAGCACGTAGATGTGCCCTCACAAACGCTCGCCGACATGCTGAACTTAACTGCTTGAATTTCAAAGTAGTTTTGGACGAAGAAATTATTTCTCACCTTGACGTTGCTTGAAACTGACTGAATGTCATGAACTAGACCGAAATAGCCCGCAGGGCACAAGGCATGTGCGCCCCGGCTGTCAAGGCACTAGACCATTGCATGGCGAAGGCCTCTCCCATATTCCACCAATTAACCCAGACCTGTGCTAGCTACATCAACTTGACCCTTGCGAACTTCCTAACCTCATCCACTCACCGAATTTTCTGCTGCCCCTGCTACGCTTTCCGCCCTTTGGAATCCAATTTGTTGCCCTAAGCGACCATCGGTTATCCTCTCTTCGCACTACATATCCTGCCAACGCCCATTTCTTTAAAACAGCCTACACCGCTTCAAATTCAGCGTAGTTTGTCAAAAACCAAAAAACATTTCTCGCCTTTCCGTCGTCAAGAACGGCAGCAGTTCCGCTTTGAAGGCCAAGAGAGACGTTGAGAAGCACTATCTGTGCAGACGACCGGGAACTTTAGCAAATTGTTTTCGTCTGCTCCAGCCGTGCCCAAACGCATGAACAGCGCAACCGCACTGATGACACCATCCATTGAATGGATGGCAATCTCAGTCAACGTCATTTCCTGGAGCTATTTTTCGCCGAGTGCCCGCTCTTTACCAATTTCTTTCTCTATACATGGTGCGGCATCCGCGACGAAACAGAATGTGCCATGTCACCGAGCAGTGCCGAGCAGGCAGCAGCAGGCAGCAGCAGGCAGCAGCAAGTTGAAGAGAAGCAGCAGAAGAAGAAACAGGCACCGTCGGCTCCACGTGCCGCACGTGCGAAGAAGAAGCAGCGGGCGGCGCCGGCTCCTCGCGCGCCACCTGAGATCAAATTATCACACCTGATTATCTTAGCGAAGCATAAATTAATATTCGGGCACTTCTACTGATATTCATATTTAGGTTAAAGGTTCTTCGCTTTAATCATGAGCCGCTGCAATAATTGAACTTTTCAAGCCTCAGTATCATCATCATCAGCCTGATTATACCCACTGCAGGGCGAAGGCCTCTCCCATATTTCTCCACTTAACCCGGTTCTGTGCTAGCTGCATCCACTTGACCCCTGCGAACTTCTTAATCTCATCCGCCCACCTAACTTTCTGCCGCCCCCTGCTACGCTTTCCTTCCCTTGGAATCCAGTTTGTTGCCCTCAGCGACCATCGGTTATCCTCTCTTCGCACTACATGTCCTGCCCATGTCCATTTCTTCTTCTTAATTTCTACTAGAGTGTCGGTAACTTGAGTTATTTCTCTGACCCACTCTGCACGCTTTCTATCTCTTAATGTTACCCCTACCATTTTTCGTTCCATAGCCCTCTGGGTTGTCCTCAACTTAAGTAGAACTCTCTTGGTTAGCCTCCACGTTTCAGCCCCATAGGTGAGTACAGGCAAGATGCAACTGTTGTATACGTTCCTCTTGAGCGATACCGGTAAGCTGCTAGTCACAATCTGCGAGTGCTTGCCAAATGCGCTCCATCCCAATCGTATTCTTCTTGTTATTTCCTTTTCGTGGTCCGGGTCTGCGGTTACTACCTGTCCTAAGTAGACATATTCGCCTACTACTTCCAGTATTTCGCTACCTAATGTAAACTAATGTAAGCCTCAGTATAACCCAGTTCAAAACCAGCAAAACCTTATTAGCTGTTAAAATACTAAAATGCGCAGCTTTTTCGAATAAGAACGTACAGGCGTTAGCATGAAACCGTGTGTATAGTGTAAGGAGCTATTATAGCATAGCAAAGCCGTGCTATAGCATGCTAGACGCATACAGAACCAGCCTCCTGCGGCTGGTTCTTTCTGCTAGCTTCCTGTACCCATGCGCAGCGTTACTCGACTGGTCCAGTAATCGTAGTGGTTTGTTGGCAATAGTGAAACTCCCTCTAGCCGAATAATGTGAGGGCGGACCTAGATGCTCGCATACATGCATAGCAGCTGTTTAGTAGTGGACACAGCCACAAAAGGGCTGCACGGCAATCAAGGTGAAGGCCCTTTCAGCGTCTCTGAGCCAGCAACTGACTCTACTGAGCTGAAAATATTTCTTATTCGCATTAATGTGAATTTCTTCAATTCTGTTTCCTATTTTCACAGCGCATTTTTGGTCCTAGTTTTATGCTCCAAGTGGTGTTAAATACCGTGCGAAATCGACAATCAAAGTAGGAAGACTTGATCGCACCGCACAATGTTCTCAACTGAAGAAAAAGAATAAAAGAACGCCCACGTAAACACAAATTATTTTTAGGAACGTTTACTTCACGGGATTCGAAACTTTCTTCCCTCGCGAGTTGCCTTTCTAGCCTTTCTCTGCCCCGAAATTACCATTCTTTAGCTGCATTTATGATCACTATGAATGTCACGCATATAAATGCAAGCTAAAGGATGAGCGGTTCTGTGCATTCCATGAACACGTGCAAACAGTGCTCATATAACCTGGCAGCGCGTAAAGGCTCTGCGCAACAGCGACTGTCGCCAACGTGAGGCCGTTTTTATCTTGGATCCCTTTCGAAGAAAATGATTCAATAGCTTTTGGGGGCGTATTCTTGCTAAGTGCGGTAATGTTTCCCTTTTGAGAAGGTTCCTCGCTTTGAGCGGTTGCTTTCCCTGTGAAAGCTGTATGACGGCACGCAAAGCTCATTGGGAGGCAACAAAAAGTCAAAATGGGAGTCTTTAAATCGAACCCCTTGAGACCGCGGGCTTTCTCGAGAGCTGTGGGTGAAAACGAGGCAATAAAGCTGTTGGAGCCAGGATCTGAATGCAGGGGATCGCTGGTTTTGAAACACCCCGTTATTACGCACTGAAAAGAAAGGCGCTTATTTCTAAGCTAAAAAGATTAAGCCACTAAAAAAAAATTTTTTTGTTGCGATGCTTTCAAACTGCCTTGACTGTTTTTGTATCACAATGAGAAATTGATAGATAGCCACCATTTTTTCCTGTGCTTCCGCAAAATGGCTGAAGATGCTCTCGAGATTATTGCGATAAATTCAGTGCACAGGTACTTGTATTCTGGTACTTCTTTCGTCGAATTTGCGGACGTAAATGTCTGACGCTGTGATCCGCCGTAACAAAGAGGTCCAAGTATGTGGATTTAATTCTTTATCACCGAAAAATTATTGTATATCTTTCTGTCTTCGAAATCTATGTCGTGCGAAGTACACTTTAAGTTCTTCCCTAACGTGTGGTTGAGAAATCAGCTCAGACGCGAATTTCTGACAAGCGGGTTGGCTGACTACGGCTCATGAAATACTTTTTTGTTGAACACATTCAGCGGCTCGTTTACATCAAGTCAACGGCTTTTAAGGACAGAGAGGCGCATTTAAAGGCCTCCATGCGTTCAGGGTTATAAATACACAAGTTTCTTTTGCCTGCACTCTCGATGTTAGCGCGTAATAAAACGTTGATGTGGGGCTTGTAGGTTCCCTAATATAATCTGCATTGCGCTGAATTAGAATAATCGATATTATAATGTAATCGCAAGCAATCTGGGTGGCACATGTAATTTTTCCCGCTCGTCTGTGCGAAGGAAAAAAAAAAACGATAAGCATTTGAAACAGAACGGAAGCTTCCCCGCACACTCTTGTTCAAATAAATTTGGGCTCGAGAAGAACATTGCTGGGAAACGACAACGCAAATGTGCGCATGTTGTTTTTATGCCCGCATGCTCCCGCGCTCACCACGTAAAAGCATCGTTGTCCCTTTTCATGCCGGTGCTTTTACGGTAAAATTATCGGAGAAGTTTCAGGTGCTTCTTTTGTCGCGGGAGGGGCGAGAACCCATCTACTGCCTTTCGCGCATTCGGCTGCGGCTTGCGCTTTTTGTAACCTCGAAACTGCTTCAAAAAGCACACCTCTTGCAAACAATGTTTTTCATATCTGTACAATTGTTCTGTAAGCTGCATGAAAGCCTCGCGACGTATGGTCTGTTTAATTTCTAGCGTGACCAAGACGCCTCCTTTGATTTCCTGTCTACAGCTGTGTGCTTTGGCAGAAAGCACAACCGTCCACGTTTCTTACAAAAGCAGAATGCTTTTAGTTTCTTGCTTTTTGTTGTGAAGCATGCACACGTGCTTATCTACCGAGATACCGGCCAAGCCACATGTTACAGTAGCTGCGGTGACGTGGCTAGCCAAGCGGCTATAAATACTATAACCTTTAATACAGCTTGTTCGTTCTTCGCTAACCACTTGCCGATTCACTTCACCTTTAGGGATTCGTCTGTCAGACAGCCGTTTGCCGGACGAATATTCAACGCTTCAGTATTTAGTACTAAAGAAAAATGAATAAGTTTTAGGGACTATAATTTGTGGCGGGATGAGAGCGATTTTACGTTTAGGAAAGACATTGCAGATGAAGGCGAAAAATGAAAGTCGTAACGGCGTCAAATAAATTTTAGAGCTTTCCGTTGTACAGATTGGATTTGATCAATTTTACGGTGTTTATGTGGGTTCCAGACATTTGACAGACATTCAAGGGTAGGTCGAATTAAAGTTTTGTACATGAGCAATTTGATCTCTGGGAGCTGCTCTTACTGTGCGCCTCATGCAACCTACCTTTTTAAGAGCTTCAGCAGTGATGTAATCGACGTGCTTTGACCCTGACATGTTGCGAGTAAAAATGAGGCCAAGATATTTGAATTCATGTACTCTATGCATGTGATGAATAGTCGTAATAAGAAGGTGATAGGCGGTTGGTGAAATATATGGCAACGGTTTTGCTGAAGTTGATATTCGTCTGCCACGTAATCCGCCACGCAAAGAACATAACAAAATACACATTCAGAACAAGGTGATCATTGGCAGTGTTAATAGTGTGGTAAAATACATAATGATCGGTATATAGACGGATCATCGAGGCTATATTATCAAGCAAATCATTAATGTAAAGCAAAAATAGCAGAGGGCCAAGGACGGAGCTTTGGGGGACCCTAGAGGTTACACAACTGCGGAAGAATCGACGGAAATGAAGCGAATAGCCTGGAAGCGGTGTGAGAAAAAAAAATCAGCAATCCAATTAACGAGTTGAGAGTTATTGACAATGACTTTCAGTTTGCATAACAATTTACTGCGGAGGCCCGTTTTAAAGACCTTTGAGAAATCGATGAATATGTCTTTGATTTGGTTGCCGGCATCTATGTTAAGAAGAATGCCACGTGGAAATTTAGTTAACTGAGTCACTGAACTGAAACCACTACGAAACTCGTGTTAAGCCCTTGGAAGAATACCTGTTTTAAGAAACTATAAAATATATTTATAAATGATGTGTTCTAAGATCTTACATGAATGTACTGTCTAAGAAATGGGCCTATAGTTAAAAAGAATTTGCGTGTTGCCGGATTTATAGAGTGCAAGTACAGGGGCGAGTTTTCAAAAGGGAAAGGCGATGCCAGTTGAAAAACGATCTTTGAAAAATTATTGATATATCGAGTCGACCAAAGGGAATAATGTGCAAAAAAAGTGTTTGGAATACGTACCGTCAGGCCCAGCGCAATGCTTTTTGTGTGTGTGTCAAGACGCAAGATGAGATTTAAAATAACCTGGGTACTAACCGTGATGTCAGAAATTGAGCGTCGTGATTAGGAAGACTAAGAAATGGGGTCATGTCATTATCACATGCAAAAGTAGATTGAAAGTAAGCATTAAATGCATCAGATGATTGATCACAGTCAGTGACAATTTCTTCAGCAATAAGAAATGAGATAGATGATGTGTTTGAGGGTAGAAAAAAGCTCCAAAATTTACGAGGGGGTTATTTATTAGCTGTCCTTGCTGCTGAGCGGGGAAATGGAAGCCTTTTAACTTAGTGCATTTTATTACGAAGCTCATTTTTCTCAGCTTGAATGCGAGCAATTGCATCGGGATTACTGCAGCGTACCAAGTGCCTCAGCCGTGATACATGGCGTGACAAGTGCAAAGCGTCACGTTTAATCCAGGGCAGAGTAGGATTACATTCCTTTATTTTAACAGGAACAAATAACTCAATGCACAATCTAAAAATGTTTACAAAATATTCAACGAGGTCATTAGCGTCGCTGTTGAGGCTAAGTGCGCAAAAGGAGTCGAAACACTCAGCCAGTTTGTCGATTATGGTGTTGTAGTCAGCGAGATAGAAATCCCCAAATGGGCTGTGGTTTACTAGAGAAGCGGGACAGGATAATAATAATAATAATAATAATAATAATAATAATAATAATAATAATAATAATAATAATAATAATAATAATAATAATAATAATAATAATAATAATAATAATAATAATAATAATAATAATAATAATAATAATCAATCAATCAATCAATCAATCTTTATTTAATGTGCGCAGGAACAACCATGTGGTCTTTGTGCTGCAGCACAAAAAAAAAAATGAAAAAGCACAAACATGTTTACACACACAGAGAGAACACAAAAAAAAATAAATAAATAATACATGAAATGAAACTGAGACGAAAAGTATCACGGAAATTAAGCAAACAACGAGTATCATCACTTATATACACAGTGAGAGAATTTTTTAGCACACCAGGAAATAAAGAAAAAAAAAAAAAGAACGGTAGGTAGAAGAGGAAAAAAAAAACAGATAACTGACATTGATTATAGTAATATAGAAATATACATAAAATAAACAACCATTCCAGGCGCAACAAGTGCATGGTACTTAAAACACAGGCTAGAAATACAGAATAATACAATAAAGAAGTAAAATTGAACAAGGGACAGTAAGATTCGAATATAAAGTTTAAAGTTGAAATATAAGCAAGAAACGGATAAAAAGTAGTTCAAGATACAGACAGCATTGAACAGGAGAAAAAGCAAAAAGTGAAGTAAATACAATTTAAGGCTAGAAAGTGGGAGTTATATGTGATAAAGTACTATTTAGAATACAACGCTACGAACATCCAATGTAAATGAACAGAGCGAGTTTTGGAAGATGTCAAGGTGAGGACAAAAAGAGTTAAATAACCACTGCATCCTGTCCAGAGGGGAGTGGGAATGAAGAGGAGAAACCTGAAATGGTCTGAATTCCCTCATGCTCTTTCGCGGAACGCGCAGTAGGATGTACTCTAAGAGCTGAGGGCACATAATGTGGCCATGAAGGAGTTTGTACAGAAATATGATATCAAGTCTGATACGACGGCAGTGAAGGGAAGGAAGATTCAGTTGGGCGCTCCTGGTGGAGCGAGAGGGGGAAGTTGCGAAAGGAAAGCGATAATGAAATATCCGTAAAAATTTTTTTTGTACTCTGTCAACCTTGTCCAAGTTCGATTTGCAAGTGCCATTCCAAACAACCGACGCATACTCCAAGACCGGGAGGCATATGGACAGGTACAGTTTTAGGAACGGAAGTGGAGTATGGAACTCTCTCGAAAGTCTGCAAACGAATCCGAGTGTGCGCATAGCCCGCTGAGCAATGCGTTTAGTGTGAGAGGAGAAGCTGAGGGTGCGGTCAAAAAGTACACCAAGGTCATTAATTTCATCAACCCTATCCAACAGCACAGAATTGACAGAATAATGGTAGAGAAAGCTATGTGTTTTACGAGTAAAGGACACAACCCTAGTTTTGGAAGAATTGAGGGTAAGTCGATTCATCGCACACCAATCAGAAAAAGCAGATATGTCCGATTGCAACAACACGCAATCTTGAAAAGAATGTATTACCTTGAATATTTTTATATCATCAGCATAAAGAAGAAACGAGGAGTTCTTTATCGCCGAGGAAACATCATTAATAAAAACGGAGAAGAGAAGCGGGCCTAGTACTGAACCTTGAGGAACTCCACTCGTTGCAGGGTAAACGAAAGAAGTCTGTCCATTGACACTGACAAAGCAGAAGCGATCAAGGAGATAGTTGCATAGGAGGGCTACGAGAGAGACTTCAACGCCAGAGAGTAGAAGTTTTTCAAGAAGTAGTGAGTGAGTAACAACGTCGAAAGCTTTGCTCATATCACAGTACACAGTGTCAACCTGACCCCTCTGAAGGACTGCTGCAGAGGCATACGTCATAAACGTGACTAGGTTGGTGGAAGTAGAGCGACCCGACATGAAGCCATGTTGATTCGGTACTATGATATGTTTGAGATGGAAGGAAAGTACGCTGTGCAAAGCTAATTCGAAAAGCTTAGAGGTTGCACATAGAAGAGAAATCGGACGATAATTGGAAACATCAGTTTTGTTTCCAGACTTGAAGACAGGAAACACGCGTGCCATTTTCCACACGCGAGGAAAGGCAGCATTTTTTAAACAGTTATTAAATATGGCAGTCAGTACTGGTACGAAGATATAACTGAAGGCTTTTATTATGGCAGCTGGAATGCCATCAGGTCCAGGAGACAAAGATGGTCTCAGACGCTTAAGACTCTCAGTTATCAACTCCTCGTCAAAGAGAATGGAATTAGATAGTGCACCAGATGGGAGGCAAACGGAATCACAATGTGGATGTTTGTAAACGGAGGAAAAATGTTGTGCAAAACTGTCGGCAACATCCCGAATTTCCGAACCCTGAGAGTCAACTAAGCTGATACTTAAATCTGATTTAATGGAACGCTTGCGAACGTAACGCCAGAACTGACTAATAATAATAATAATAATAATAATAATAATAATAATAATAATAATAATAATAATAATAATAATAATAATAATAATAATAATAATAATAATAATAATAATAATACAGAATGAGAAGAACTGCTTTTTGGGCAGAAATGCAATAGAAAATACACACACTGAAAGCCGATCTATGTTAGAGGGAGGCTTAGGAAAATTAAATATAGCAGTGAAAATAATCTGGTAGGTTACCTAACTGTTTGGGTGAATCCAAGATAGAACGATGGAGTTGTCAACTCATTTACAATAGAAGCGTGATGGCCATAATAGGATATCGAGGCCAATCAATACCAGGCACATTAAAATCATCCATGAAGATGATGTTTGGTGCTGGAAGAATGTATTAACTGGCCAACAGCTTGCAAAACATTAGGAGAGGACCCAGAAGGGCGGTAAGAAACGCCAATAATAACAGTCTGTTTTTTTTTTTTTTTCTAAATAAAGCTTGCATCAAACTGAATCAGTGTTGCAAGGAACAGGTAGCATAAAAATTTAAGATATGAACGAAGAAGTAAGGCTACACCACCGCCTTTGGCCTCCCGCCGGTCGGCACGTATCACAACCTAACGAGGTGGGGTAAATTCAGTCATATAGTCATATTTTAGCCAGTTTTCAGTGATGCCAGTAATGTGGAGGTTACGGGAGGACAAGAAGATCTGGGAGTTTGTTACAGATGCTTCTGGCGTTAAGACTTAGAACAAGGAGACTGGTTGGGGAGCTTGGTAGCCGTCAACGGGATAGCGAAGGAAACTCGGTAGATTCGGACACATGATGTCAAGGGTTCCATTTTAGGCTACCCGCGGCTTCATCCCATGTGTACCTGACACCGTCAATAAAAGCGTCGTCATCCGAAGCTTCACCTTGGAACTACTGTCATGAAACGAGGAAGATGCCTTCCACATTTTCTTTCGAAGGGCCCGCACATTTGTAGAGAAATCCTCAGTGGTGTAAATGTTTTTCCCTTTATGTTTCGGGGGATTCTCCACGACAATGATGTTCTCACTGAAGTCGAGGATCCCAGGTATGACAGGTCGCGCTCGTGCATCACAGGGCCTACCAGAGAAGTGACAACGCTCAATGCACGGAAAATATATGCGGAGTGTTTCAATAAATATTTTGGAGGTTTTGGAAAATACATTGATGGCGTCTTCGTCAGGACTCTCTGGTAGACCCCATGTACAAAAACGTTTTACGTCTCGACCAATGTTCTAAATCTTCCTGCTTGACAACCAAACCGGATATTGTTTCTTTTTGTTTTTTAAGGAAGTAATGTCCGAACGGAGGTTAGCGCACAAAGACTAAAAGCCAGAAGGGTTTGTAGACGATTCCAGTTATGAGACACGAGCCTTAAGTGCATCGAGGCGAGCAATAAAAGATTTCTTAATATCTGAAATGCTACTAGCGAACTGTTTTCGACCAGCAAGTAGTTGCGAAAACTGACAAAGCATGTCTGCCATCGCCGGTGTGGAAGACGAATCAGTGCTAGAACGCTATGCCCATTCCCTATTGGCAGGCTTATTCTTAGAGTTAGCTGATGCTGACGGTTTAGGAGGGCCAGGATTTTGTTCAATACTCCCACTCAGGAGAAGGCGAGAGAAGCAAAAAGCTGTGTTTGAACAGAATTCAACTAAGCACAGACTCAGTGAGCAGGAAAACAGCAGCAAGTAACTATCATCAGATAAAACACAGTGAACTTCTTAAGGCAACATACCTGGACGAAGAACATGCTACGATTCGACATGCTAGACTAGATAAAGAAATAAAGATGAAAGAAGGATAAGACGAAAGAAGATGTGAGGGGTATTGGTTGGTCTGGCATCGATTTCTGCTGACAGCATAAACTGCTGAACGAGTTTTTTTTTTTTTTTTTTTCATGTTGGTCAAACAGCGCAACGACGCACGTGTACAAAAAAGAAGAAATTGCTTTGCTGCATGATTTCTTCTCTTCCATGTCCTCATACCGTCGCACAGTTTGGATATCAACTTCTGTTGATCTTATTTTTTTTCACTAATAGCGATTGTGCATTCGATAACCCTTCACTGCTGAGCCGTAAATCCTCTGCAGAGGATACAAGTGGTCTTCAACTACAGCGCCAAAGCCCGGCTACTTGGCAAAACTCTACGCCGAAAACACCGCTGGTGCAAAAGTGGTCGCAAGGGCTATGGGCCGCAACTGAAACTTATATGCTGCAGGAATGACGATATAATAAGGGCAGAAGTAGCAAACCTCGTTCGAGCTTTTTTTTCTTTTTAGCCATTCACCGGCTTTGCTTTTGTACATTACAAGGCGGTTGATATAACTGAAAAACCAATAGCCCCGAGTCACTGAAAGGTGAAGATAACTTCCCTATTCATTGCTCTAAGCTATTGAAGTGCGAGGCGTACTACTAGACAGAGCTCTGCTTCATGGCCTAAAAGCGAACTTCACTGAGCAGCAAACTTTCGGTAATGTTTGCATGTATGCGAAATAGAAAAGGCTGGTTTGATTGGTTTATGGGGTTGAACTTCCTAAAGTATATGTTGCTTATCTCTTTTCGTTCCACATGTGCATAAATTATGAAATAAAAAACAAGACGCCTCCGCTATCTATGAAGTGGGCTCAGTGCCACAGATCTTTGTGAGGCACTTACTCACACTCTCCCGGAGAGTGTGAGTAAGTGCGCGATATTGAAATGATCAGGACACTCCCTCGACTACGGGCCCGCCCTTCACCCAGAGAGCCTAGGGAACACGAAGTCTATAAAACTCTGAGTGTGTCCGGGCATTGGTGCTCTGGTTCTTGTTCTTCGTTCTTGACTGATCGTCAGTTATGTAAATAAACATCCTTCTTCATCCTCCAACTCCGTACTGCCTTCCCTCGTCAGCACTTCTCTCCTGGGTGGTTAATGGGCGTCGACTTGACCAAGGAAACGTCAAGCGCGGCGCCAGAAACTCACATCTAGCAGAGCCCACGTCGCTCTCTGATTGTCCAAGTCTTTGGGACGCTCCTGATAACACGCCCCCGAAAGGGTTCGGACTTGGTGGTGAGGAGGAAGTCTTTGAGACGGCGAAGATATGGCGGCACAAGAAGCGCCCTAGTGTCTGCAGGTGACTTACGTCTGGGTGCACACTTGCGTCAAAAGAACCGACTCGCGCCGTCGGCACGCCGAGGGAGAAACGTAGCTGGAAACGGTCCCTTTGTCCCTCGTTCGGATACCCAGAAAGGTGAATGCGGTCGTCTTGGAGGTACCGGCCCGTACGGAGCCACACGGTCCGCTCGTTGACCGAAGTTGATGACCGGCCAAACAACACCGCGTTCTTCGGCTCGTCTGTGTTGCTGCCTCAAGTCGTGTCTCGCTGTCGCCGTCCTCCATAGCTTTCAGCTTGATGTCTGCCTGCATCATCCGAGGCGGCTGATGTCTTGCTCAACTCGCTGTCGCCGTTCTTAACAGCTCGCCTGTGGTTTAAAAAAAAGTGGAGGGACGCCGCCTTGAAGCCGACGCCGATCCCACAAGAATTATTCGGGCAAATGAAACGCTTGAACAACGAGCCACAAATTCGGAATAATAAATTTCACAAGCGTGTCAAGTGCTATAGTGCACACAATTTGTTCTCTTTATATATTAATGATTTCCCTCACATTTTATCTTCATCTAAGGCAGTTATATACGCTGATGACACAGCAGTAATATTTTCAGGCAAGTTACTTTTAGAATTGGAAGCAGTAATTAATTCCGAAGCATGTCGAATAAACGAATGGTTTAACTGCAATAAACTCACGCTAAATAAATCAAAAACAAAATTTGTTCTATTTCGTCCCAGAAATAAGTTCTTTAATTCTTCCAGCCTCAATATTTTAATTGATGGAGCAGCCTTGCATGAGACAGAATCAATAAAATATTTAGGTATTACAATTGACAACCAGTTGAACTTTAAAGATCACATTACAAATCTGTGTTCGAAACTTGCTTCAGCTTGTTATATTCTTTCTCGAACACGATTATATTTCTGTACCCGTATATTAAAAATGGTTTACTTTGCCATATTTCATTCTCACCTTATCTATTGCAGCAAGTCTTGGGCATTCACATTTAAGACATACTTAGATCCCATCATTCGTCTTCAAAAGAGAGCCGTACGCATAATTACCTTCTCGCACTGGCATTCATCTACACCTTTATTGTTCTCAGAACTACATATACTCCCTTTTACTCTTGCGTCGGAAATGAAAGTTTGCTGTGTAGTAAATGCCATTCTCCTGAATACTCACCCTTTACCAATTACAATATTTGTTACACCCAACAGGAACACCAGAAATGCAAGCAATATAAAATTTAACCTTCCTATCACAAGAAACTTTTACGGCCAGCGCCTAATACAATATGTCGGTGTAAAAATATGGAACAATATTCCACTTGAAATTAAAATGGCAAATAACTTTTTATTTTCCATCAAAAGATTTTATTTTGACAGAATTATATTATTATAAGACTAAATAAAAGAGATAAGAAATGCTTACATTTCCGGCGCTACCAAATGTGTATGTATTGGTTGTATTCATTTTCTTCACATACGGAACTGTATTCCGTGATCTCTCAATTATGCAAGTCGCCTAAAATAATTTATGTATGTGCATGCCTGCTTTTCATTTCTTTGCTGTTATGTGCTCATTGATTATTACGTTTGCTTGTGTATAAGCCTGAAAACATTTGTTAAATGTCCTTTAGCGTGTCTCCACTGCTGTGTATATGTATGTATGTATGTACGGGCCTAAACTAGCTTCGGCTATTGGCCCAACATTTTTTTGCAATTTCTATATTTATTGAAATAAAATGATTGATTGATTGACTTCACTTCGCATTTGGCCAAGTAAGCTAAATTGGCTCTCTGAAATTTATTCTACCCTCTCTCCGAAGACCCCAGCACCACTGTGGGAGGCTGGTCAACTGCTCAGACTTTCTGAATTCAGTTGTTCTGGAACAGCGTGCTCGGACCCAACAGCTTTCTCAAATAGCGTCATGAAAACTTAGCGTTGAATAATGTGTCGAGTCGGGGGAGGTTTCTTTTGTTTCTTTAATTTTTCTGAAAACGTCGGTAAGTTAGTACGATGCAAAAAAAAAAGAAAAAAAAAGACCGTTACTGTGTGCCAAAGCATATTACTTATTTGTGCACCACTTTCTTTCATTTATTCCCCAATGGCGCTCTTTCTTACTTAAAAACAAAAAAAAAAAACAACAAAGAACATTTGCCTTTTTTTTCTCTTCTGGTAGGTGTATCTTTTTTACTTGAAGGATAATGCGTACACATAATGTGCCGCCGAAAATTTGCAGTGACACAGCGTGCACTGTTGATGGCGTTTGCATTTGAAATGGCTTTCGGGGCTTTTAAATTTACGGGCGGTGGTGCAAAATGCAGCTTCGGAATGCGTATATAGAGGCCGTGAATTGCTGTGCTGTGCTATTGCACACTTGAGCGTTCTCTTCTCCGCCTTTGGCCAATTCTTCTAAGGGGCGCACAGAAAGAACGGAACGCTTTCCTTCGCTATTGGAAATGGCTTTCATGCCGAAAAGGAAGAACTGTATCTTCAGAAACTCTCCATGAAGCCCTTTTGCGATATGCGACTACTTTATGAAATGTAGCTGCGCTATGAAATACAGCACTTGAACGACGCCTGCTGATTGCTGCATTCGCATTCGTTTACGTGGCAGTCCTGCAGCATCAGCGGAACGAGCGCAACTTCAATTTTGACTCGACTAGTACTGGACTGAAAGGGTCGGGAGCAAATTATTTCCTCGAGTTGTTCACTCGCCGCTCGATCTGTTGGCGCACGTTGAGCGTGTGAAAAGATCGTCGCCACATCTGCGGAGCCTCGAGAGTGTGAACTTGAGTACCCATGTTTTGACGCCGAATATATAAGTATGCGTGGGCCCCAGCGCTTATGGCTGGCCAGGGAAGGAGCCAACTCCTGAACGACACGCGTTCTGGGAAATTCACTCGCTCCACCAAGAAAAGCCGCGCAGCTCCCGAGCCGAAGAAGATGCTCACTATAGGGACCGCACTCCCTAAGAAGAAGGTGCACGAACTGAAACGAATTTGTGCCTTCCGAAGAATGCGATGGAAATAATAAAAAAAATTGATACTGACAGCAGATAAAAATGCATTCTGCACGCCGAAACTCCGGTTCAGGGGACGATTGGCTTCTTTCGCAATGCTGATGAGCGAAATATATTTGCCCCAGTTTTCGCGTACCATTTTGCTTGAATAACTTCAATATTTCATAAAACTCACGCGCACAATGTTTCCTGAGCACCTGCGAAACTCTGTGAATTTTTCTTTAGTTCCGAGGGAGCTTTTGAATTTATGCGCGGAAGTGGGACAGAAAGTTTTTTAGGCGATTCAAATGAGCGGGAGAAATAAAGGGAAGGCAAATAAAAAGGAGAGAAAAGGGCCTCTAAGCCCTACAGATTTTGTCGAAGTGCGCAGGACACACAGTCATAAGCCGCTGCGTTATAAGGCGACACGTTGCAACCGAGGCGCTGTCAACATGCCGTCTTCTGTGCGGCCATGTTGTCGAACAGAGCTACGATGAACCCGCACCGCTCAACTCGCGGTTTATGCTCCGCACGCGCTCAGCTAAAGCAGAACGACTGGCCGTCACTGGTTACGCTGTCGCATCTGTCCCATGTTGTTCGGTTAGGATCGGATGGTGCGACTTTCACGTGGGATGAAGAGCCCAAGGCGAAAGACCAAAACTGCTTTTTCTGTTATTGTTTCACTGAGTGTTTAGATGTGTCGCACTAACTACAGAAGTAGGGAATGAAAATGAAAAATTAAAAAGCAGCTTAATGCTACCGATAGGCACGCTCGTTGGGGTAGAAGCGGTGTTGATGCTGCTGCATTGATACAGCTTCATTCCGATACTTGACTCAACCCATAAGTGTACTCTCTTTGCACATACCTTGAAAGTTAACGCCGTTTTCCTTGTACGCTACTCGGGACTAATTAAAATCACTTTAAGCCTTATAATTCAAAAGCTCTAACTAGGGATTGGCTGGATATTTTCTCAAAAGTGTCGACTGGGAAGCACGTGCCAGCGAAGGTGGACTCTCGGAATGGCGCAGTAATGAGTGGTTCTCATTTTGTCGATCTACAATTGACGTCGATACGGGCCGACTGAAGATCTTATTCCGCAACGCAAGCGAGTACCTGCTTCCTGGTGCCACACATTGAACGCGAATTTTATTATTTGTCTCCTAAGTCTGCGAAACATTCAGGCATATCCGTGGCCGAACTGGCATGCTCCTTTAGCAGTTGGAAACTCATCTGCAGCTGTTGTTTCCTATACAACTGAATGGAAGCAACAAAAACAACTGCAGATGTTGTAGCGCTGGCACCCTTGCTTCTTTATCCTCGCCATTTTCCTATCCCTCGCATGTTTATTATTGCATTGATTCTGCTTTAAAGCAATTATAGGCAACTAAGCTGTTTGAAGTAAAGTATATTAGCTTAACCTTGTAGTGGATTTCGTATATATTATCGTATATGTTTTTTTATGCTTTCGAACTTTGCTCAAATATACCTCAATCAATGAAAAGGTGCCATTTACAATATAAATCTATATCTCCTTCTTTACTCCTATATACCACGTTCCCTAGGTCAGAATAAATTTAATTCCTTAGCATTCCGAGCATAGGCAAGAGCTCCTTTAATTTAGACACAGCTTCTTCTTACTTCCGCTCTTCCGCATTTTTCTATTTTATTGAATCTTGACGAAACTGAAATGTAACAACGTAATATCAAAACATAAGAAAAGCAGACCTGTCTGCTCACCAAAGACAGAACGTGAGTCTTTTGGTTGGAACTGCCGCGGCCTAGCGATGAAACAAAATAGATATGTGTTCTCCTTTATTTCAGTGCCCCCATCTTAGACAACTTTCTCAGGAGTTTTATGCTCGCCAATAAAACGCATGAGTGCTCGAAAATAATTGTAATGTTTAATGGGCCGTATGGCGCAGCCTGCTTTATACAAGCACCTAGCGCACCTCTACCCATCGATGTCTAGTGCGCGTTAAAGCTACCGAACGTGGCTATAATAGTTCTCGGCACGTTTTTATAATGGTAATGTTCGTTTTTCTTTTGATCTTCAACATCCTGCTTTTGAGAAAATTGGTTATAATTTAATATTTTTTTTCTGTGTTGAAAAAAAGGGCACTGAGTGGCGACCATTATACGAAGTTTGCGCCCCGATATAACTATGTAGACGGGCATGCTTCCGCTGGAATGCGAATGTGCAGCGCACGTAGTGAGCCCTACGTAGTAACCGGCTTGTATCTCACTGCACGCATTGAGCAGCCTATATCATCCTGTTAACTTGGGTATTTGCATCGCTTTGAACCCATGACGTAGACACGGATTTCATAGTGGGTGGAACAGCGCGAAAAGACGAAACACAAGAAGAGACGCACAACAGACGAGCGCTGACTCGCAACTAATTTTTTATTAGGAAGAAAGCGGATTCTTATACAAAAAATATGTCACATGATGTTACAAAGAACGAAACCCTTGACCAGGCAAAATTCAAGAGATATCTTCTTCCTTCAACAGCACAGATTTCATGTGCCGCATCTTAGGGCTATAGCGGGCTATTCTCCCACGCCATACTCCCACGTAGAGTGGGATCTAGCGGGCTATTCTGAAATTAAAATCCTCTAGCGCTGATGGAACACTTGTTTTGAATTTTGTGGCTGACATGTCTTCGGAGGAGGAACAATTCTAGGTGTATTGAAAACGCGTATGCTCTCTAAATAAATGACCAGACACATCCTTCGTAACTGCCTGACTGCTTTCAACCATAACATGCACGTTGAAATCGCATATACGTTCGCCGTACACAAGAGCTGCTGGTGCAAAAGAAAAAAAGAGAAGTATAAATCATGACCTAGATGATAATAGTTATAGCTGATTAGCCGTAGAGCGATGCATGATTGCAGGTCAAGTCAAGGGTGGATGCAAGAACTTGCGCTCACGGGAGTCTAATATTTCACGCATGCTCCGAATAAAAATTTATCCCTCTTGCTCTCTTTTTATCAGCGTGTGTTCTGCCCTTACTTTCGTTGCCACCATATCTTGAAAATAATCCCGATACCGCTATTCAGGGCTCGTTATGAGATGCATACAAAGAGAGACGGCAGCCACTGACACCAAGGAAAGCACAAGATGATTTTTTTTTTTTGGTGTTGATCAGCGTGAAATAATAATTTAATTATGGAGATAACTTGTTATAAACTTGCAGTTGGTGGGACCTGAACCTTCGACCTCTGAATGTGGAATCCGGTGCTCTACAGACTGAACTACGGGGATGGCTAAGCTACGGCGGCAACTGAGCTACCGCAACACTAATACAGGACGTTCTACGTCCGCCGCTAGAGACTATAGGGTGGCACTGGTGATGCTCGAGGATAGGTTACACGCAACAAAAATACGTACGTTTGGTTTGATTTATAGGGTTTAACCTCCCAAAGAGACTCGGACTATGAGAGACACCGTAGTGGAGGGCTCCGGAAGTTTCGACCACTTGGGGTTCTTTAACGTGCACTCATCGCGCAGCACACCGAACGCTTTGCTTTTCACCTTCATCGGAAAGCGGCTGCGGCGGCCGGTATTCGATCCCGCATTCTTGGGCATAGCAGTCGAGCGCCCTGTCCACTGCACCCCCGCGGGGCTAAAGTACGTTGAAGAAGAGCCATCACCGTAGTTCATTTGGTAGGGCAAATGATGCGGAATTCGAAGGTCGCAGGTTCTGATCCCACCGGCGGCACGGAGTCGTTTTCTTTTTCACTTTGTGATCATCATTTTTAAGGCATTATTGTTTAATAATGATCAATACATAACATTTCGTGCTTGATTTCTGGGCTGAGCCTAAGTTACCCTCCTGCAGCAATGTACGTACATAGTTATATAGCCTGATCTAATTCCATAAAGGAACAACGGCACGACGTTTTTCATTGAAGCAACCTTCATAGGTTTTTATTGCGCCACTTGTAAGAACCCACGTGATAGCAACAATGATGCAGCTCGTACGACATGTCGACTGTTCTCGCCTGTTCTCGGCGTCTTGGAGAGCGTTGTTCGTTTTTGATGTTATTGTTACTGCGCATGTCTATGGATCCGGCTTCCTGCATGTGTGCCGCTTTTCATCGAAGCATGATCCACATCGGTTACGTTTGCAGGCCCTATCCTGAGAACCTTTGCCTAAATGTTAATTCCTAGAGTGGTGCAATCTATGGTCTTCCAGGATTCATTTTAAACTTTGAGGTAGTAATAAGGCGCATTCATGTAACAATAATGTTAAGCGGCCGCCTAACATGCGCAGCTCTTTGACGCGATAACAGTGATCGCTTACGAACGCAACTCGTGTCTCGGTCCTGCTGCGCATCTATTTGTCGTCAGGTGGCACGCGCTGTCGTAGGACGGTGCTAAATGCTTCGAAAACTGCACCGTTTTTAAGCAGTCTCTTTTTGTTTGTAGCCTGAAGAGGTTTCTATTCGGAAGCTTGTTTTACAGGTCTCTGCTTTCGTCTCTGTGCTTTACTACGCCTAAGTTTCGCCCCAGTTTTTAGAAATGCTGATGATCGTGCTAACTGCAAGCAAAGCACTCCATGGGGAAGGAAGTGTCCTCTTATATTGCCTGCATATGAGATGACGACTTAGATTCAGGGCATCTGTTTTTGCAGCAGTCGTTTGGTTGTCGTTGTTGCTGCGGGGCATCTCTTCTTCTAACCTTTTTTTTTTTTGTTTTTCATGGGTTTTTGGGGAGTATCCCTTGTTGCAGGAGTCGCTTATTCGTACGTGATTGCTGCGATGCGCCCAATAAAATGTTCCTGACAATTTTTCAACTCCTTTCTTTCCGCAAGCGGTAACAATGATGCCCCATTTGAGATAGTATATTTATCGCGGTATGGACACACAGACTAAGGAATGTGAAATCTTTGCCGCTAAAAGCATTACTGGGTTAAAATTCTTAAGCCTTCCTTAGTGTCAGAGACTAATTTTGCTTTTTATCGATTCGCGCAGCCCCCCTCTCTCCCCTTTCTCCTTCCCTAATGCCAATTAACGCTAGCACAGTACACGCGAGTAGGCGCGCTAAATCGAGCACTCCTTGTCTCGTAAATGGTGTCTTGGCTTTCCGGACTAGCAGAACGACATAGCAACAGACCCTCTACCGAGCTTCTTTTGGTTGTGGCTTGTTTCCGATGGTTAACTATAAAAACTAAATGTTCACGGGTGTCTTGAACTGGTGTTGGGACCATACTGTAAGCAACGTGCAGCAACAAAACGAGATTCTTGGACAGCTTCTGCGTATGTGCTTTCCTTTCTCCTTTCCACACAGTACCGCCATAGAAACGCAGAGACGTAATGCGTATTTCTGTTTCAGTCGCGGTGCCAGAGCGGTAAACTGGCAGCGTATGGCATTGTATTACTTTTCAGCGCAACGAAAAACCGGATGTGTTACCCGCAATGCATAGATGTTTGTATAACGCATTTTCCACGCGACGTGAGCTGGAGCACTTGGATATTGTTATTCTGTTTTTTCCTCGAATCGCGCTTAGTATAGACGGCGGAACTTTCAGCTTTTAATGTTATGTGTGTGATACGCACAGGCTCGCCTGAATGGAAGGATGAAAACTGTATGTTGCGCACGGCCCACAAATCGAGCGTTGCATGTGCCGCATTCGAACTCGGCTTGTGCAGAAGTTGTGCTAAGAGCGTCGTAATCATTTTGTAGTTCAGGATATCGCAAAAACAGATGGCATTGATTGCAGATCGTGCTCTACGAAATATTCGCGCTGTAAGGGAACGAGCAGCTAAACAGCCTAAAAAGGAAAAACCGAACAAGCTTGGAGGGAGAGGAGGTAATGCCTGCCGCCATTTTGACAGCAGCAGCGATCCGTCGGGAGAAGTACGAGAATAAAGGAGATGCACAAGTCACTTATCCCACCGTGATTTTCCTTTTTTTTCTTTATTTGTAAGAAGGACCTTATGCAACCTTCGGACCTTATGCGCCCGAAAGTGCATTACTTATGCAAAGCATTTAAGATCCTAAGAAAAAAAAAACGAGCTTAAGGAGTCTCTGCTTTTATATTCATGACAAGCAACAAAATTAAAATAAGCTTTCGTGCTAGAAGCATAAACAATTATCATTAAGACTACATGGTTTGCATTTTTTTTTTTTTTTTTTGGCGTTAGCGCTAAATATGTTTCTCTCGCGGAGCAAAACAACTTCGTCGATGACGACGACAGACCATTACTCGTACGTGCGGGAAGAGGAGTGACGAAAAGCTCCACAAAGTTCACAAAACAACGCGTGGAACTAAATAATTAAATATTTCCCCATCTTCTTCCTAGAAGTGACAGGGGCTGGACCGGTTATGAAACGAACGTGAATCCAGAGCACGCTGCGCTTTTTACTACGAAGAAAAAACAAGCGGATATTCATTAAGCACAAAGGAAACACGAAAATACATCTTGCATAACTTCTCAAAGGAATAAAGAATTCATGAGCCAATAGTGTTGCTGCCCAAGCACGATACGTAACGAAGACGCTATGCATTGAAGAGAATTCCAAGGAAAAATAGCATCCTGTCGTATCTTCCAGAAAAGATACAGACTTCACCTATCTACTATAAGACAAGACAATGGTCACTTTCGGCTAACTGGGGGGCATCATGGACAGGCGTAGGTGTTAACTTTTTGTCGTGAAGCAGTCAGTATGACTAGAATAGCAAAAAACTCTGGATATTTGATAAATAATGCAACACTATACAGGTTACAGCACCCGATGTATCCTGTAATGAAAACGTTTTTGTCCCACCAGAAGAAATTTATGGAGCAAAAAATGGAGGTCACATTTGGGACCGAAAACAGTAAAAAAAAAAAAAAAAAAAAAAACTTCTTTTGTCTGTCTACTGCGGTTTTTGTATGTGAAAACTGCCAAGACTGGGAGATTATCTGCCAGAAGAACTCGCGGATTATTGTAATACTGCACATTTCAACATCGCAGTTCAACACGTCATCCCTCACTGAAGCCTCCCACTCTTCAAAGAAAAAAAACCCTGTCCAAGGTAATTGTAGGAATATGTAAAAGAATTGTAAGCGAGAGGCGTCGGTATACTCGACGCCCAGGCTGCCAAAGTATTTGGAATGTCAGGTTGTAATGTTGCCACGGCCGAACCTTTCCGAAATTTGACCGCTCATTCGTGTTCTGCGAGCAGGATTAGTGTGAAAGGTCGTATGAAAGAAGCGGGAATCAATTTCGAATTCATTAGCCTAACTGCTTCTGCATTGTCTAGGCGCCAACCACTGACTAATGCTGACTCAGATCCGAAAGCCAGCCGTAAGTGTGACCGATTGTGCTCAACACAGATAGGTGGTTAGTGCGTAATTTGTTGTGCAGGTCGCAATTCGTCATTACATGTCGCCAATGCTGTCTTTCCTGATGTCTTAATGTTATCTGCTGCAGGGGCATACCTCTCTTGAACTTCACTGTGAGAGGGGCTTATTGTACAGCGCTCTTTACGTAAGAGGCGTTTGGGAATTTTGTACCTGGTGCCCTAGTAGCTTCTTGATGAATTCACAAACATCACGATCAAGCTTGTACTTTTTTTTTCAGGGAGAGTTCCGCGTTTTATGACTGCGATTATTCCAGTTTGAAGTTTGTATTTTCGAGTTATATGATGCGGTTTTAAAGTAACTCTAAAAACTCAATATGCGAAACATTTCAACTTTTCGGTGCTTCTGTGTATCCTGTTTCTTTTTAGCTTGTTTGTGCATGGACGATAAATGAGCTGTAGTGCAGCAGGAAACGAACACACTGAAGCACACATTCGTCTCGCTTCGCGTGTATTCGTTTTCTGCTGCGCTAGTTTATTTATCGTCTCTTTATTACGAAAACTTCGCCCGAGTGTACACACTGAACGGCAACATGGTCGCCGAATTTTTTAACTGTATATTGGCAAAGGGAAGAAGGTTGTGTTGCTTGTCACGGTGCATTGCGTACAGGAAAGAAGCCCAGTGTTGTAATAGTGCACATTTTATACACGGCAGATGGTACTGAGTAATTAAAAAGAAAAAAACAAATCGCAGTGGTTTTGCTATAGGCAAGTGCAAGTTTACATGTAAAAACTAAAATTGTTTTCGCACTAAATAGGCCTTATTAGGTCCATAAGGCTTAAGCATGATGATAATAAAACTAATAAATAAATAAATAAATAAATAAATAAATAAATAAATAAATAAATAAATAAATAAATAAATCTTTATTTAATGTGCGCAGGAACAACCATGTAGTCTTCGTGCTGCAGCACAAATAAAAAAAAATTAAAAAAATGAAAATCCACACACACGTTTTACACACACAGATAGAAGACAAAAGAAGAAATAAATAACACATGAAATGAAACTGAGACGAAAAGTGTAACGGAAAGAAAGAAATCAATGAGTAGCATGTCTTATATACACAGTGAGAGAATTGCTGAGCACATCATGACAGAAAAAAAAAAAGATAGATATAAACAAAAAACAACAACAAATACCTCACATTGATTATAGTAATATAGAAATATGCATAAAATAAACAACCATTCCAGGCGCAACAAGTGCGTGGTACTTAAAACACAGGCTAGAAATACAGGAAAATACAATAAAGAAATAGAATTGAACGCGGGGCAGTAAGATTCGAATATAAAGTTTAAAGTTAAAATATAAATAAGAAACGGATAAAAAGCAGTAGCAGTTCAAGATACAGACAGCATTAAACAGGAGAAAAAGCAAAAAGTGAAGTAAATACAATATATTAGGCTAGAAAGTGGCAGTTATATGTGATATAATAATAATAATAATAATAATAATAATAATAATAATAATAATAATAATAATAATAATAATAATAATAATAATAATAATAATAATAATAATAATAATAATAATAATAATAATAATAATAATCAATCTTTATTTAATGTGCGCAGGAACAACCATGTGGTCTTTGTGCTGCAGCACAAATAAAAAAAAATAAAAAAAATGAAAATCCACACACACGTTTTACACACACAGATAGAAGACAAAAGAAGAAATAAATAACACATGAAATGAAACTGAGACGAAAAGTGTAACGGAAAGAAAGAAATCAATGAGTAGCATGTCTTATATACACAGTGAGAGAATTGTTGAGCACATCATGACAGAAAAAAAAAAGATAGATATAAACAAAAAACAACAACAAATACCTCACATTGATTATAGTAATATAGAAATATGCATAAAATAAACAACCATTCCAGGCGCAACAAGTGCGTGGTACTTAAAACACAGGCTAGAAATACAGGAAAATACAATAAAGAAATAGAATTGAACGCGGGGCAGTAAGATTCGAATATAAAGTTTAAAGTTAAAATATAAATAAGAAACGGATAAAAAGCAGTAGCAGTTCAAGATACAGACAGCATTAAACAGGAGAAAAAGCAAAAAGTGAAGTAAATACAATATATTAGGCTAGAAAGTGGGAGTTATATGTGATATAATAATAATAATAATAATAATAATAATAATAATAATAATAATAATAATAATAATAATAATAATAATAATAATAATAATAATAATAATAATAATAATAATAATAATAATAATAATAATAATAATAATAATAATAATAATCAATCTTTATTTAATGTGCGCAGGAACAACCATGTGGTCTTTGTGCTGCAGCACAAATAAAAAAAAAGAAACAAAAATGAAAAAGCACAAACATGTTTACACACACAGAGAGAACACAAAAAAAGAAATAAATAATACATGAAATGAAACTGAGACGAAAAGTATCACGGAAAGTAAGCAAGCAATGAGTAGCATCACTTATATACACAGTGAGAGAATTTTTGAGCACACCATGAAATAAAGAAAAAAAAAAGAACGGTAGATAGAAGAGAGAAAAAAAACAACAACAACAAATAACTGACATTGATTATAGTAATATAGAAATATACATAAAATAAACAACCATTCCAGGCGCAACAAGTGCATGGTGCTTAAAACACAGGCTAGAAATACAGAATAATACAATAAAGAAGTAAAATTAAACAAGTGACAGTAAGATTCGAATATAAAGTTTAAAGTTGAAATATAAGTAAGAAACGGATAAAAAGTAGTTCACGATACAGACAGCATTGAACAGGAGAAAAAGCAAAAAGTGAAGTAAATACAATTTAAGGCTAGAAAGTGGGAGTTATATATATGTGATAAAGTACTATTTAGAATACAACGCTACGAACATCCAATGTAAATGAACAGAGCGAGTTTTGGAAGATGTCAAGGTGAGGACAAAAAGAGTTAAATAACCACTGCATCCTGTCCAGAGGGGAGTGGGAATGAAGAGGAGAAACCCGAAATGGTCTGAATTCCCTCATGCTCTTTCGCGGAACGCGCAGTAGGATGTACTCTAAGAGCTGAGGGCACATAATGTGGCCATGAAGGAGTTTGTACAGAAATATGATATCAAGTCTGATACGACGGCAGTGAAGGGAAGGAAGATTCAGTTGGGCGCTCCTGGTGGAGCGAGAGGGGGAAGTTGCGCAAGGAAAGCGATAATGAAATATCCGTAAAATTTTTTTTTGTACTCTGTCAACCTTGTCCAAGTTCGATTTGCAAGTGCCATTCCAAACAACCGACGCATAATAATATTAATAATAATAATAATAATAATAATAATAATAATAATAATAATAATAATAATAATAATAATAATAATAATAATAATAATAATAATAATAATAATAATAATAATAATAATAATAATAATAATAATAATAATAATAATAATAATAATAATAATAATAATAATAATAATAATAATAATAATAATAATAATAATAATAATAATAATTTATTGCCATGAAACATATGGAGGAGGCCAAGGAAGGAAGCTGCACGGAAGCAGCTTGAGGAGTTCTCGACCCCCCCCCCCCCCCCTTACAGTTAAGCTTGGGAACGTGTAACTGTGGTCTATATGTGTATTCAGAGGGCACGTTGTTGTTTAATGTGACCTTACAAACCTTCAGGCTCATCTAGGTATATTATGCTTAACCAAGCCTAACACGCCAAATTAGGCTTAGAAGGCATTTGCACCGATATGCGAGACTCCACTTTCCTAACGAAGGCCTCGACAACATTATACCGCTCGAAATGACCAACGGCATTTCATACCCGTTGTATCCGGACCCATAACGATATGCTATTATCCCGGCACTTTTTCACCCTTTTCATCTCTCACTACCACGCAAATCCGCATTCTTAGACGCATACAACTAAATACACTGCATACTCCTGCCCGATCTTTTCTATACAGAATCATACATTCCCCTGCATGCCCAAATTGTCCAGAACACTATGCAAACTTGGAGCATTGCATCTTTTCATGCCCTGTCGCCCTCCAGTCTCCTCACTTTCCACACCCTCCTCCCCCAACGTGGCGGGCTTGGTTAGCCTCTGACCAGCTGCAAGATCGGTTGGCCTTGGTGACCCTGGCCCAGGACATTCTTAACGCTTAATGTAATGCGTTAAATAAAGTTGTTTCCTCCTCCTCCTCCTCCTCCTCCTCCTCCTCCTCCTCCTCCTCCTCCTTCACCCTTTTGCTCTGTAGTTGTCTTTTCCTACTTTCGCGCGCATTTCTCTGAACTGTTCAGTGACGCAATTGATCAAATCTCGATCAAATTTCCACGCTGTTTTCTAGTCATATGCGCTGATTTTAACTATCCAGCCATAGATTGGAGCACCTCATCTATTAACACACAGCATGATCGCGCAGAAAATCTTCGGTTTCTTCACTGCCTTCACTACCATCACCTCACCCAGGTAGTCGATAAACCAACTCGCGGAAATCACATATTAGACCTCATCCTGACAAAAAGTCCTGACCTTGCATGTACTCAAGTCATGGAAAACATCAGCAATCACAAAGCCGTTCATTGCTCATTGTCTCTACCTCAAACTGAAAAAAACAAAAATAAAAAAACAAATACTAAACTATGCGCGCGCAGATACCGAAAGAATAAATATCATGTTAGATAGTTTTTTAACCGAGTTTCCCTCCAGCTTCGCGAGCCGTTCAACTAATGAAAACTGGTGCTTATTTCGAGATCAGCTAAAATATATAGAATATTCATGTGTGCCCAAATGTACTATAACATCTCGTAAAAGCGACCCATGGTTCTCTCGGGATGTTGGATGACACCTAAACAGGAAGAAGAGAGCGTATAGAAAAGCTAGTCGGTAAAATGCCCATGAAGATTGGCAGAAATACAGGGAAATTTCCAGGCTTGCCGAAAAAACAGTTGCTGATGCGAAAAAGAAATATTTTAATTGCACTCTCCCAAATATTTTAAAAACAGATCCTAAGAAGTTCTGGAATATGGTAAATACTAAGCAAAATCAGTCCATTCCAGCCATGACAGGGACAGATGGCAACATACTACCACCAGAGGAGTGCGCCGAACACTTTAACAGGCACTTTGCCAGCGTATTCACACAAGAACATCCAATCTCCGATTCCCTTACGCTCCCCAGGCTAAGCATCCCGTTCGCATACCCGTCCATTATCATCACCGCCCATGGCGTGAAGTACGCTATAGACCGTCTACCGTTGAAGACTAGCCCAGGGCCCGACGGCGGGAGTGCTAAACTGTTAAGGCTAACAAGTGAGTTTTCAGCTGTTATACTTTCCCTTATATTTCAACAATCAATTGATTCTGGATGTGTACCTGATGACTGGAGATTAGCCTATGTTCTACCAATACCTAAATCTGGTGATAATACACTTTTCAGCAACTACCGGCCTATTTCGCTAACTTCAATCAGTTGTAAACTGCTCGAGCACATTCTTTACTCCCACGTTATGGCCCACCTGAACCAAAACAATTTGCTGATAAACAATCAGCACGGTTTCCGTCCGAAGCTTTCATGCCACACTCAACTTTACGAACTAGTAACAGACATTCACACTTCATTGCATCTGATTCATTATGTGGATGGCATCTTTATCGATTTTTCAAAGGCTTTTGACCGTGTACCTCATAAACGATTACTAATGAAAATACGCAATCTGGAGTTAGATAATAAGACAATAAGATGCCTTGAAGCATTCCTCACCAATCATCTTCAGGCCGTTAAACTGAACAGTACTATTTCCATTCCAGCACCAGTCAGGTGTGGTGTCCCTCAAGGTTCGGTAATAGGCCCGCTTTTATTCCTAATATACATTAATGATATAACTGATAATATTACTTCTACAGTTCGGCTTTTTGCCGATGATTGTATAATCTACAGAGATAAAAGCAGCCCTAACGACACAACTACTTTGCAATCTGACTTAGACAAGCTAACGGCATGGTGCTGCAACTGGCAGATGCAAATTAATGCAGAAAAGACAAAACATATAAAGTTTTCCATAGGTTCAAAGTCTTCTCCCAATATCTACACTATAAATAATGGTTTAATAGACTCGGTCTCCTCGAATAAATACCTAGGCGTCTACCTAAATTCTACATTAACATGGACTGACCACATAGAGCAAATTACGTCTAAAGCACAAAAGAAACTTGGCTATCTCAAGCGTCGCTTATATCTCGCCGACAGGGACACCAGACTTGAAGCTTATAATTTCCTTGTACGTCCTTCTCTGGAATATGCACCAATAATTTGGCACCCTTATCAAATCACCCTAACTAACATTCTTGAATCCGTCCAAAATAAAGCTGCTCGATTCATCTTGTCATCCTATTCACGATATCAAAGCGTTTCATCTCTGAAGGAAGCACTCAACATGCCATCCCTATCAGTGCGCAGAAAAATCACCCGTTTATTGTATTTTCATACACTTTATCATAACAGCACTCCGTTCACCCGGTCTCATATTTCTCCAGCCCCTCATACGTCACATCGCGTTGATCATGCCCATAAAGTTAAACCCATTTTTGCCCGGACGGAAAAGTACGAACATTCATCATTAATTTTATCAATAAAAGAATGGAATGAACTGCCACCCAGAATCGCCACGATAACAGAATCATCTTTATTTCAGTCAGCATTGAAAACCTACTTTGAATCATTACACTCACGGTAAATGTTTTGGACCACTTTGCCGTCTTCTTTCTTTTGCTTGAATTTTCCCCGCGATTACACTAAACTCAGTTTCTAGGATATAATGCTATGTTATCTCTGGGTGTGTTGTTATATGAGTGCTACTTCACCATCTCCATTGCTCTGTTTGTTCTTTTTTTTTGTTTGTTTGTTTGATTGATTGTTTCTTTAACAATGAATTGTATTCTGGCTTATGTTCCCCCCTTATGTAATGCCCCCAGCGGGCCTTTAGGGTATCTGAATAAATAAATAAATAAATAAATAAATAAATAAATAAATAAATAAATAAATAAATAAATAAATAAATAAATAAATAAATAAATAAATAAATAAATAAATAAATAAATAAATAAATAAATAAATAAATAAATAAATATCTGTCCTTCTTTTACCTTTTTGTGAGATATTTGTTTTCTGCCGCCTGGTTATCGCATGGCCTTGTATTGTAAGCGCCTAATTAACGCAAGCTTTAAATATCATGAAACGTGACCTAATGGCAATAAACGTAAGGCCTACAGCTTGAGTTTCTACTCCATAGTTTTAACTAGAGTATAAATCTGCGATCAGTTAACGGTACAACGTCGTCCAGCGTCGTCTGCATCCATTAAACCCGGGAGCCTTTGCTCTATGACCATGCATGGGAGGTTATGACTTAGATCACTTGTAATATTCTTCCCATATTAATTGTATATCAATCAGCCCTCCAGGTGCCATATTTGGAGCTTCAGTGAAGTCCATGCTCATCATCATCGCCACCACCTAAGCGTATTTGATCCACAACTGGACAAAAACAAGCAATTCAACCTTTTCCTGCGCCAGCTGACAGCCTACAACTCAAAATATATGAAAGGGGGCCATAAATGTTTTTTTTTTTTTTTTTTTTTTGGGGGGGGGGGGGGGGGGCACCTAAGTAACCGTACATGCGATAAGACCAAAGCACTTTTGCCTACGGTTGCTTGTTTGGTGGTCCGTTGCTGCGTCTGTTGATGCTTACGTTTGTGGAATGGGGCTGCGGCAAAACTGTGATTCAACTGCACAATGCGTTTTTAAGGCCGCTGTGCTTTCGCTAGACGCGCATTTACTCACCTTCAAATGCCGAAGCGTCGTCAGAGCGCAGTGGTGGAGACAATAAAGAAAGAAAAAAAAAAGCGTCGTGGTGGAGTGGCAGCGTCCCGGTCTCACACGCCGGCGGCCTGAGTTCGAGTCCCACATAAATTATAGTTTCTTTCCTTACCTTTATTCTTTAATCAGTTCGGCGCACACTTTCCGGTGACAGATCCTGGTCACTGCACGCCTGAAACAAGAACGGCTATGTTCTTGAACTCCGACCCGTTTGTTTTGAATGCAGTGCTGGCTTTGATATCGTCCACACGTCGACCGTTCGCTCAAGGCGAAAATGACCCAAGGCGCGGATAAGCGCGCGCAGCAGATGGATGAATTCCTTCGTTATTTTGACATTCTTGTTTCCCTTCAGCTTCCCCTCTCCCGTTTTCACTACACTCACACCTTAATCTGCGCTTTTTTTTTTTTTTGTCCTTTATATGTCAAGTTTTTCATAACTGAGTCGTCGGGTTTTTCTGCGTGAACTTAAGCTGCATTTTATTGAAATCGGTTTTATTATTGTTGCCACGTTAAGTTTAACGCTTCGACTCTCACACTGAAGTCGCTATTTTCAAGAGCTTACCTGCTGCGCAGCAATACGGCTTTGGTGCTCGGCTGCATCCCCAAAAAACGGGTTCGATTTTTGTCGCTGGACCTGTATTTCGATGGAGACGAAATACAAAAACGTCTGTGTACTGTGAGAAGTCTGCGCAAGTTGAGGAAGCTCTGTAGGTCTAATTTAACCAAGAGCTCTCCATCACAGCGCGTACCTCATAGGCCGTATGCCGCGATTTAGGTGGAATTAAACTCCACAACTGACAATTCTACTTTTGATTTTGTATTATTTTTTTATATATACCACACGTGTGCACCCCACATTTTTAACAGCGATGCTGTTCAAGCCGTAAGTTGTTTCGTCTATCGTGCACAGCTGAATGTGTTAGCAGTAATGATGTCACCATGACCAGACGTGACGTCATGAACAAATGTGACGTCATCATGACGGCCCCTTCGGTCATGCGTAATAACTGGAACTGGCGTCATCATGACGTCACCATTACAGTAAGATGTCATGGCTCGGTCATGTCTAAAACCTGATGTGACGTCACGTCTGGTCATGACCGATTACTTCACCATGCGATTCCCGCATATACGAAGCTGACCCCGCTGGGCGTCCGATCCAGGCGTCCGTGCTGCTTGGTGCTTCCTCGAACGCCGCTCAACACATCATACAGAAGACCCCGCCGCGGTGGTGCAGTGGTTAAGATGCCCCACTACTGTGTCGGAGTTTCCGGGTTCGGTCCTGACCGCCGGCGGCTGCGTTTCGATAGAGGCGAAACGGATAGGCGCCCGTGCGTTGTGCGATATCAGGGCACTTTAAAAGAATCCCAGGTGTTCGAAATTACTCCGTAACCCTCTACTACGGCGTCTCTCATAGCTTGAGTCCCTTTGGGACAGTAGACCCTACAAACCAACCAACATCATACAGAAGCAGACGCAATAAAGCAGGACTCAGCGGCGTTTCAAATTGGTTTACTGGATAGAAAAGGCGCGGTATCTGTCACACTTCTCCGCCGACGACAACAGATAGAAATGAAGAAGATAACTTAGTCGAAACAAACGCAAACAGCATCGCTGTGTCATCGGTCTTATACGGGACTACAATCTGCCATAATTTTGCCCCTTTATTTTATGATATGTATTCAAGCGGCTAGTGCAATGAATAAATAGAGCGGTGCGCATGACAAATAGATGAGCGAGAAAACTGCATGACGTTATTTTGAAAATTCAGCAGCTATTAGCTTGTTTCGGACATATTCGTTCCTACGCAAAATGCGCTAGGTTACTGTTGTAACTGATGCACTTCGTTTAGGCTGTTGTCGTTTTAAGTAACTTCGTTTATTTACAACAAACAATTAATGAACCAAATACAACTTCTTTAAGAGGAAAAAAGAGCTCGGAAAGAGGCATGCTCGTCGATGGGGCTGTCTGTACGTTCTGCCCGCATTCCTTTTCCCTCCGGTCGAAGGGGGTCCGCGGTCCGCTTGTCCCGGCGTTGGCCCCTCTCCCATGGCATCCTGCGGAGGGTGGCGGCCCGGCGCCTGTTTAGTGTCAGGCGAACACTTTTACACAAAGGGAGAGTACACATTTCGAGGGTGCAAAAAAAGGAGAAAAACGCAAGTTTCAACAAGGTGTACAGCATCGCATTAGAAGTGTTTAAAGAAATTTTGTTGCACCACTTTATTCCCATCTGTGCGTTAAACTACTGTTTCGCTACATGTTTGCGTGAAAAATTCTAGATGTCTACACCTGCTGGTGCCAGCATGTTGTTGTCATACTTAATCACGCGTTTAAAATTAGTCAGTGCGTTTAAATCTGCGTTCAACCTCTGTCGTGTTTCTGAGGTCGTTTACAGTTTTTCGGACAGTGCTATGCGCCTGCACACGCCACAGTCTCCTTCGTAAAAAAAAAAAAAAAAAAAAGAAAAAAAAAAGGCAACGACCCAGCAGTGCCGCTAACAAACATTGAGATGTGTATATGACGACCAACTTCCCTGAGCGCTTCGTGGTGCATTAAGCCGTTGTGCGACGTGAAATGCAGAAGGAACGTAATCGTGCAGCACTAGATAAACAGCAGTGCACACAAGAAAAGAAAACTATTTCTTCTTTACTGGAAACTCCGCTCATCCCGCGCATAAAACGCCCTCAAGCTGGTCATTGAGCTTGTAGTTTTCACTTCACGGTCAAGTATATTAAACATTCTCGGAACTCTTTTGCGCCATTTCGTCATGCCAGGTGTGCCTCTGCCTCGTGCTAGGCAAAATCACCTGGAAAATTTGATGAGTGCACTGCCGCGAGACAGGATAGAAATGGGAAGAAAAATGTCTTTGGCAGGATCCAGGGGGCTAAAAGGCTGCTTGACAGACCGGAGATTATATCGAAACATTTTGGGAGGCTACAGTCTGTTTTCCGACTACCAGAGTGTCAGTATTTGCTTAGGAGGCTTCAAATGTAGGCCAGTTGGTAGCTCATAATAGGGACAAAAAAACAAACAAACTGCAATATGGACGAAATGTAGCGAATGGACAATACCAATATATACTAGCAACTTAACAGCTACTGAAAAATCACCGCAGCCTTTGTAGACTAAACACATGTGCACTCAGAAAAACAATGACAAGGCGAGGGTGAAAAAGAGAATGAATTGTTAAACAAATTTGTCATAAGCATGTATGACAACCCGCTCGAGGAAGGGGTGAAAGGAAACAAAAATATAACCTAATTGTCACACGGAAAGGGCAATAATTCTTTATTAAGTATGGCAACAAAAGGTCGCGGTGAGCGTATACGATCACGACTGTCTCGGCTGTTTTTAGCTAAAGCAGTTTCTTTTTTCAAGCGGTAAGCTCGGTGTCACTGAACTTCCGGTCGCTGATTTTGCGAGTGTGAGCTAGTAGATGTGCTTTTCTAGCCTCAGCCTACGAGAGCGGCTGTTTTCGCAAATGGTCGTTTATGCAGCTAGCGGTTTGTAAATCATCAAAGAGACCACAACTCCGCGAAATCTTAGAAATGACTTCTATAACGCGTGGAGCATACATTTGCGAGTACTTCTTACTGCAAGCGGCTGACTGTAACGTCCCCTTTCTCGCTAAAGTGCACAGTTTATAAACTTTACAAGGTGCAGAAAAGATTACGTCGACACCATATTTGCTGAAATATTTTGAACACTGTGCGGCGTTTATGTATATAAGGATCAATTTCATATTTTCTCTAGCTATAGCTGGTTACGGCAAAGAGGGGTTTTTTTTTTTTTTTTATGCCTTTCCAAGCTTTCTGATAAAAGCTTCAGCATCTTATCCTAACAATGAATTCATAAAACTCGCCCGTTTCGGTCACTCAGCTTGAAGGTGAAAGCATAAAGACAACTTAGGAACATACAATTTTTAAAGCGTAGATTTGAAACATTAACATACTTAACTTTGTTTTACCGCCTTTCAATGGGATGAGCCAAATGGCAGCAATGCTTTTTTGTCGACATAGACTAAAAGGCTCAGCAAGCGTCGTTACATTGGTTGGAATAAGAATTTAAATCTAAGAACTGAATGGACTTATTTTGCAGAATCTCCTATGCAAATCTAAGAAGGCGAGAGCAACTGGAGAAAACGATTAACGCCCCTATGCTATCTCCGCCAGGACGTCATCGGGTGAAAGATTTAAAATGGCTAAAGTAAAGTTGCTTTGAAGAAGCCTGTTAACATGTGCTTGCCAGTTTCTTTCTGTAGCCCTCAACGAATCATCTTGATTCTTTGCCGTAAAGGAAATGCTCAGCACATCAGACCTGATTATCGGCATCTTTTTTCAATGTTCACTTCTTCTAAAGGAGCAATTAACCTGCTGTTATGCTTGTGAAAGCTTCTGAGTTACCTCCTTGAAGTGACTGCCCACCACATTCGTGTCTTTTTATCAGACTAGGTATGCACAATATATGTGCAGAACCGATGGGCACACCTGTCAGCTCGCAGTCCAGCTGCTAGAGTTGCGTCCCGAAGTTTAACGACACCGAGCTGATCATTAGAAACAAAAGAGTACTCAAACGAAAAATTCTTGATACATTTGGCATCCTATGCGCGCCGCTGGATGAACGTGTCATCTGTTGCCATACTCCAAAAATAATTATTGGTTCATTACATATGACAGTTATTTGCGTTTGTTTTTCTTTTCAATCCTTATACGTGCGGATTATTTTCATTTATGTGTCTGAAAAAAAAATTATGTTTCATTTACGCCGTCACTTTCTCCTTGCGACTGTTTTTTTTTTTTTATTTTTCTTAGAGTGTACGTGGTATTGGTCTGTAAAATCTGCGGTATTGTTACAATAAACGCTCAGTACCGCCTTTGACTGTACAATGCCTCCGTCTCGTGTCATCTGCGGATTTTCCCCCTTATTTAAAGTATTTACTGCCATGTATTTAGTATGCCAAATATGATATTTAACGCCCAAAAGCGATTAATGCTATGAAGGATGCCGTAGTGGAGGGCTGCTGACTAATTTAGACCACCTGAAGTCTTTTAACGTGCTGTGACATCACGCGCTAGGCAAGCGTTTCCATTTCATCTTCTAAACGGAGCCTCCGTGGCCGGGACTGAACCCGCACTCTTGGGGTCAGCATTCTAGCGCTATAACCACTGATTCATCGTGGTGGGGCACAAGTTGTCATATGTTTCTTACCTGAGTAATGAAAAACAATGAACTCTCGGTGGGGCTTGCAAGTTGTCTTTGAAGTCGTGGATTGTAGAACTTGCCAGGGAAGCGCATTACTGTTTCCATTACTGTTTTTATCGTCGTCAGTGCTGTTGTCGTTAATAATGCACGTGATGTTTCAGAGAGCACTTTCAAAACATTCCCACAAAAAGGGCAATTAAAAAGAAAAGAAAATCCTCAGCAATACAGTCTCAGATACGGCTGACGTAGGTACTTTAAAATAATGCCAATTTATTATACATTGAACTACGGACAAGAAAATGTCATATCAATTTGAAACGAAGTTCTCCGAAGGCCTTCAATGCTGAAATTGAGGACTTGATGGCTTGAGGGCATGAGGCGAACAGGTAACTAAGTCGGAGTCACTAGAATCCGGCTCTAAGCACGGTACAACTTCAGCGCCCTCTGGTGGCGTGTTGCAGTTACTGCGACTCCAAGTTAGAACTTCCTGCATTGTTGCACAATGGCATACACACATTTTAAAGCGACAACTTTACTACGCTCTTCCGGTTTGGTGGGCGGGTGTTTCATATATGCAGGAGCATGGCGCTGGCAGGCAGCACGCGGCCTCCGCGCTTCTTCGCGCGTGTGGCGCGCGGAGCTGGCGGCCCTCAATTCCTCTTCTGATGCTTCGCTCCTTCTTCTACATCGCACATGTGCTTCTTCTTCACACACCTGGCAAACTTCATTCGTACCGGTACATATGTCCACAAATGTACAACATTACCTGACACAATGTCACACAACCTTCCAGTCCCCTGGCTACCTTTTCTCGTCATCACTGCCCATCTGGCTAGCCTCCTGGGACCCCCCCCCCCCACCTTCCCCCTAAAAATGCCCTCGACATCTTCGTATCGTCTAAAATTGTAAGGACAGTTTATTCAAGGCTAGAGTTCTGCTATACAGCGTTAGCATCTACAAGTATCCGCCGTGTATGTTACCGACTCAAGTGCCAGTTCTGAACGATGTCGCTCAACGGTTAATAACTACGCATAACCTCCCCCTTAAAAATGCCCTTGACATCCTCGTGGCGTTTAGACCCAGCTGTGGTATCCTTGAATTTCGCAGACATCCAAGAAGTTACAGACTTTCGTTTTGTCTACTTACGTTTAGCCATGTTAAACCTTTATTATTATTATTATTTTGAGTCGTGGCTTTAAAAAATGATCACCACGTGCATGCTTACGACTATTGCTCTTTCTGCGACGAAGCAAAACAAAGTGTATGATGTGGTAGAATAGCGCAGACAGTTGGAATTTCGCGTCCTATTGGTAGGCATTGCGGCACATTACCAGCGTACGTAACGTTTGCACTGGGCTTCCTGAGCACATCGTGTTCTCGGTTTTTGTTTTGTGCGAAGAAAAACACTAAACACTCGATTGCCGCACGCTGCTGGGCTTCATCTGACAGAGCTTTGTTATTTTCATGGATTGATATATTATCGCCTTGTCCGTGGCTACGTACTCGCCGTTTGCACTAACAATCAGACTGCGTTAATTAAACAGGTAATTATTGAACACTTTATTTTGGCTATCAAATTAGTGTAATTTTGTACCCATGAGGCGCCTGCCGCGGCTGAGAATGTGTTCCTGGTAACATTTTTTTTTTTTTTATTCAGAGCACCCTAATTTTTGGAGCTTTGATAGGGCCCGTTGAAATAGCCCGTATAATAAGCATATCATTGTTAATACGTTTCAGATGATTGCGCACAGCTTTACAGAGCAATAAAAATGTCACTGTTCGCCTCTCAGTTCTGAAATGAAACAACCCTCAGTAAATCAAACTTCTAGTAATAATTCGTCCTACAAAACCATGATGAATTAAAAAGAGAGAACCCTTGCGACTAGAAGTGGTCGAAACTAGCTGTCATTCATTTGTTGAGTGCGAAACCATAGTCATGTGTTGCCCAACGCTATGTGAAATATGTTTCTGCCACCAAGTCAGCCCCGCAGTTTTTGCCAGAGGAAGTATGACCAAGCAACAGAAATCACCCTTCTGTTTGTAACATGATTTCGCTTCATTTTAATGACGAAAAAAAAAAACACAACCGCTTGAGTTCTCGATTGTTCTGATGCTTAATTTGCTCTTATAATATTTTGATATGTCATAGCAACACGACGGGCTATAAAGTACGGTGTAGTTAGTTGAAGTATTAGATTAATTGAAATCATCTTAAGTTCTTAAACGCGCACTGAAAGTTATTGGTTATGATCCGTGATTAACCTCTGGCACTTACCTTTTCGAACCCTTGAGTTCCTCAAATTTCTAGCCACGCGCATATAAAATGGAATACGTTCCTGCGCGTTCCGCCGCGGTGGCTCAGTGGTTGCGAAGCTCGATTGCTTACCCCAAAGACGCGGGTTCGAATGGATACTTCGGCTACAATCCGTGTTATTGTGAACGGTTATCCCTAAAAGTAATCGATTTGGTTTGTATGCTTGTTAGGGGAGCGATTTTGTTGTTACAAGCATTTTCAAAGTTGCGTACCAGACGAAGCGTGCACCTGGCAGCGTGTAGTGGAGTTGAGCAACTTAACTGATGTGGTGTCGAAACAGCCACTCGTGAACTTTCCTCAAGCAGAGCACATTGTGGCCGAGCCGGCTTCAAACGGCGTGCAGTACAGTGCTACCTAAGGAAAGTTACGGTAAGACTTTGAATGTGACTACCGCAAGTGAACGCTAGACAGTCCGTTTATCGGGAACTTCTGCGAATTTTTAAGAGTGCCCAGTTTACACTCCTTCTTCTAACTTTCTCCTACTTTTCGCTCCCTGTTTCACTATGCCTGATGACAAACGTCTCGAATAAAGAAAGAAAAGAGACTGAAACTTAGCTGGAAGTCCTAGCTTTGTTACAATGGCGAAGGTTCGATAATTTTCGCCGCACTTACCATGCCGAAACGCTTTATAGCCGTCGGGGTCACGAACACACATGGCGTGAAAGAACGCGCGCGGCGCGGGCGCTGCTGAAGCACAGAAAACATAGGGTTAATGAAACTGTATAGAGACCGTAGTAGCCTGTGCTGGCTTTTAGCGTTGGTTCGAAGTGATGTAAACTCATTAGATCGACGTTCGCGTGCTTCAGAATGCCCGAATATAATGCGTGCCCATTCGCTCATGATTTTAAATATGAGAAAGGTGCAAAACTTCCACAGCTACAATGCCCGAGCGTTCGATAGGTCTGAATGACCGCCCTTTTTTTCAGTTTAGGTACGAGAAAAGACGGTTTTGCCGGCAGCTCCTGGAAAACTCGTTTCAGTTATGAATGTCATATTTTGTTTTTACGACTCTCTCTTGACATAATTCTAAAAAATGTCCCTTTTACGAAACAATAAATTTCAGTGCATTCAAGTTACTACGAATCCCGGATACAGTGAACGCAATCTGAACGGCCCGCAGGCTCGCTTTAAAGGAGCTCAACTAGCCTCCAGGTTTTCAATTAGATATATGCATGAAATCGATTTATTACCAGCACAGGACATTGCCAGCGCGCTCAGCATTTCTCTCTACGTCTTCTTGTCGCACCATCGAGCGGTCACATGTCATGCCTATGGATGGCGCCACCTGATCTGTGGTGTATAGCTTTAACCGGCGCTTGCATTGTAACGGCGGCAGTCACGCGGTCACTAAAACCACACAATGAACCAAAAGTAGCGCCAACATGTGTAGATTGCCGCCTGCCTCCTCTCCGGCGCTTTCCTTCGGCGTTCGACCCTCCCATTGGCCGAGCGCCATCACATGTCTTCGCACGCGTTTTTCTTCTTAGTTACGTTGCTGCCTCCTTTCCCGCGGGGCCAAACAACGCACGCGCGGTGCATACCGTCGTGTTTTGCTGCGCGTCCGCCTCTTTCACGCAGTTTGTTGAGAAGTCCTTTGTTCGAAATGCCTTCTTGCTGTGCTTTCTGGTGCAGCATACGTGAGCATGATGGCAAGCGGTTGCTAAGAATACCGTCCCCATATCGAGATGCGGCTTGGAGCATGGTGCAACACTTATGTTGCACTGACTTTTGGATTGTACACGCCTACTGCTCTAGCAGGTAAGGGGCAGCTTGTGCATTGCCGATTGCATTCACTGTATTACTATACTAATAATTCATGACGTTTACCGCTGCAATGCTGGTATTCGCATTGCAAGGTCCTTGACTATAGGCCGATTTTATTTCGGGGGGGGGGGGGGGGGGGGCGGCTCTGTCAGCGGCCGGGTAAAGCCACATATTTCATGCTTTGCTTCCCTTTTGTTCTGCCGCGGTAGTGCAGTGGTTAATATACCCGACTACTGTTCCGGAGTACCCGGGTTCGATCCCGACTGCCGGCGGCTGCGTTGCGATGGAGGCGAAACGAAGAGGCGTCCGTATGCTGTGCGATGTCAGTTCACGTTAAAGATCCCCAGGTGGTCACAATTACTCTTCAGTCCTCCACTACGGCATCCCTTTCTCTCTTTCTGCTTTCGCTCCCACCTCCCTCCCTTCCCTTCTGTTCAGGTGCGCACAGAAAAAGTGTGATGGATATATTGCGTCTTTCCTTTCCTGTAAACCTCTTATTATTATTATTATTATTATTATTATTATTATTATTATTATTATTATTATTATTATTATTATTATTATTATTATTATTATTATTATTATTATTATTATTATTATTATTATTATTATGATTATTATTATTATTCGTTTGGAGTGCTAGTTCTCGATTTCCCGCGCCACGCATGCAAGCGATGATAGATCTGCAGAAGAAGTCGAAAACGCATGGAAGAGAATTGCTGCCACGCTTCTCAACTTTACCGGTAGCTCACAAAGTGCAAAGAAATCATACACATGCTGTTGTTAAATTGCACTTCTCCGCTGCCTAGTTACAATTTTTAAGCATATCAGGCTCTTTGCCCAAGGCTGACGAACGATAGACGCATGGAGGTGAAGGCTAGATGGAGCTACGCCGAAATCGCGTATGTATGGTGTCACATACTGAATCTTTAAATCGGAACCATGTTAGCGCAAAATCCCTTTCGATATTTTGCATTGATGTTTTAGCAGCCAGTAATAGCTTAAAGTGAACACACTGCGACAAAATAGAAGCCGAAATGCTCTGGCGAGACCCGGCGACAGCGGCTTTACCAGCGCCTGCTCCGGACAGCATCTGCAAGCCGTGCACCACGTAGGGAGAGCCACGGTCGAAACGCGAGAGGAGGAGCGGCAGTGCCAGAGAAGGAGAGTGTAGATGGCACCAGATTTATGGCGCATTCGGTTGGGGGGACGAGAGCAGAAGCGCCGAGCTGTACAGAACAGTACAGGAGCACGCCGAGCGAGGGTGTAACTGTCCTCCCACGGCCGGGAACGCTCTCTGAGTGTCGAGGTGGTGGTGAAAAACACTTATTACATAATATTTACATGAGAGAGAAAAAAAAAAGGGGGGGGGCAGGCCTTAAGGGCCAGCCTCTTACAAAGTTTAGGAGGGGTCCCTAGTCCGGGACTCCTGTGGCTTCCGCGGCAGCTCGGGCCCTAGCCACGAGAGCACGTTGGCTCTCCAAGGTAGAGCAGCCGAGCAGGGCAGCCTCCCAGCTCTCTCGGGTGGGTGAAGGGAAATGGGAGTAAGCGGGGTTAGAGGGGCAAGCCCACACCATATGGTACACACCTGAAATTGCGCACCAACAGTGCGGGCATTCGCCATTAAAAGCCGGATTGAAATACTGCAGTACTGCCGGGCACAGAACTGTATTGGTGTATAAACGAAGGAGCCAGCGCTCCTCAGTTTTAGTTACTCCTTTAGCGGAGGGGGGGGGGGGGGGGGGGCGAAAAAGGCAGTGTCGAGTTTTGTACAAGTCAGCAATTTCTTTGTAGGTAATGGCCGGATTGGGTTCCAGTTTCTCAAGCGGCGGGAGTTGAGCCGATGCCCGGTGGTTAAGCGCGCGGGCTAAGCCGCCTGCGGCCTCGTTCCCCTCTAGTCCCGCATGTGCTGGGGCCCAGGTAGCGCCACGACCATGTGACCGCCCTTCTCTCCCCAGCATTTTCCGCCTGCCCGCAGCAGCGGTAGTTGCGACCCGAGGAGAGGCCAACGCTCCGTGGAGAACCGCTTGTTTTGTATGCCTTCGTTCTCGCAGCGCGGCGATTTGCCTCCTTTGGCCCTTTCGACTCCAGCAGCGACTCTCAAACATGCATACAGCACCTGAGCAATGCTTTCCGCTCACCGAGTGCCGACGCTTTGAAGCCGCCATTTTGAGCGTCGCCGACTCAAAAGAGAGAAAAAAAATAGATAGCGCGGATATGACGCTTTATGCCATGTGACTTCCTCTGCTCTCGCTTTAGACGAGGAAACAGCCGGGAGTGCACTCGGGTGCTTTCAGCGGAGGAAAAGCCCTCCTCCTCTAACATTGGAAGCCAGTGATTCTACTGCTCTCGAGTGAACGTCAGAGCGTGAACTCCTTCGCGTCACACTCTGGCTTCGCCCACCGCGGGATCAGGGAGGCACTGGTTGGTGCATGGGCTGTTCCAGCGGCATTGCATCATGCACACACAACAGGGTGACCCACGAAACTGGATCTTCGTTCAGATTATTCGTCTTCGTGTTCTCCTCCCATGCATGCGGCGATGTGGCGCCAAGGTCACTGGCGGCGCGCCGAAATTGAGAGCTAAATAAGTGTTGGGGCTAAAACTTCCTGGACGCGTTATTGTATCATTTTCTAGCTTTGTGTTCTGATCCAGGTTTATTATAGTGGCAGGGTAACATTAGAGTGTATGAAATAGCAGTTTAAGGGTGAGTTTTGTTGACACCGCTCGATTATACTGAAGCTGACGTGTACTAATGTGGAGAGTATTTGCACTTTTTTAGGATGTTCAATCCGACAAACCAGTCTTTGCTTTCCTTTTTTAACCATTCACCGGGGGGACCACCCTGGAAGACTTTTTTTTTATTAAATAAAGTTGTTTCCATCCATCCATCCACAAAATCCGGCGTCGTCGTTGTCGGCGTCGATGTAGTGAGCGAAAAAATACGAGCTTAGCACTTGCAAGTGATAGCTGGCAGCTGACAAATGGCTGCACACTGGTTGGACGTATAGGGTTGGTCGCATGACGTGACGTTTGGCAGGAGCTGCCAACTCGGAGCTCTCCTTTCATATGGGAGTGTGACATCAGAATCAGCCTACCAGGACCAGTGCATGCACTTTACCCCTTGGCCACGCAGGCACTTTGATATGGCTTGGTTGAAGCGGGTTTTATAAATCGTGTCATCGCCTCATAACCTTAAAGGCTCTCCTTAATTGACCCCCATAATTTTTCTCGACGTTATGCATCCCGATTATATCACATGGATTCTCGTGCCTTGATTTTCTTTCTCAAGATGTGGGTTTATGCACGAAACTTTTCCGCGGTTGTAAGACACTATAACTCTCTGGTCGCTGCTTGATCGCAATCTGTTGGGAATGCTACCTCATGCTGTGTTCCAGTGTCTGTTTAAGCTAGGTGGTTTATTTTCGGGTAATTGCATTTGTCATCGCAGTCGATGTTTTTTTTTTTTTTTTTGCTTATAGCATGTTCTAGCCATATACGAGTTTGCCTGATCTGTGTTGCGGTCATATTCCGTTTTGTTATCGCTGTCTGCCGGATCTGTCCTCCATGGCCAGTGCTGCTTTGATGGGCCTATCATTATTGATAATAAAATCCTCGTGTTAACAAGTGACATAATTATTAAGCAATTCAGGGGGCACTTTGGCTCACTAAAGTGCTTCAAGGCGGAAGCCGTTTTTAGAGACGGGTGCCGTTCGACAGTGAGACGTAATTACCGGCAACCGAAAGTCCCAATTCTGTAAGCGTAAAATTTCACTAACTGGCTTAACCAATTGCCTAATTAGCACAAGCAAACTAATTAGCTAATTATTGTAATGTACTTCAGTCAATTACCAGTACAAGACATACTAATCAGTAAACTTTAGTTCCTGTTCAGCAAACGCGAACTTGCGGTAATTGCCTAGTTAGCACTACTATGTTAATATTATTTAGTGTAATTGACTATCATTTCGCTCAATTGTAAGTAAACGCTCGCTCGACTACGTCCACAGTAAGGAAACTAATTAACTGTTAATTGACCTAATTAGGCTAATTGGCAAATACCTAATTAACTAAACTCAGTACCACTTACTTGGAGCATCACTATATCATTCTTTTAATTGCTTGCATGGTTACTAGGCAAAGTACAATTGGCCCCGTTTGAAATTCGCGCACTGCGACGTCAGGACCATTTCGACCAATTGAAAAGCGTGACATTTCTGTCGATAATTCCTGCTTACAACGATCAGGCATTAAAGGCTTCCACCTTAATAAGTCTCATCAGGCGAACATTTTTGCATTGTGGCTTTATCAAAATGTGTCTGCGGAGGCAGATAACGAACCCGCGAACACCAGCCGAGCGCCGTAGCAATCGAACCATCGTAGCGGGCGACCCTACTGACGACTGATATGCGCAAAATATTTTCCACAGAGAGGGTGCTCCGTTTTTCTATCATCCTCGATTCCTACAGTACTTTTTCACGAGCAAGGAGGAAAGTAGCGGCGGGCCATTTCCCTGGCTCACTGGCTGGTGCGGAAGCTGACCGGCAATATGGCAGCGCCCACGTGAAAACGGACCTTGTCGGCGAAATATGTTACGCACTTTATTTTTTTTTTTTCGAAACGATCAGAAAGCAACGTGGTTTTGAGAAGCAACTTTGAGCACACATTTAGCGCGGACGTAAGTAATGCTATGAGACAGAAGCGTCGAAGCTAATGAAACATTATGAAATTTGATTACGCTGACCTTAGTCAGGTATGGTAAGTAAAATTACATTGGAAACGTCTGGAGACAGAAACGCGCCAGAGTGGATTAGTGAACAAACGCGAAGTAACAGTATCCTAACAACAGAGAGGAGGCAATGGGCTTGTGCACGGCATGTTTTATGCAGAACTTATCAGTAACGATTTCTCAAGGTAACATTGTGGATTCTAAGCAAAACATAGCCTGAAGTAGCAAAGGTTCAGGAGGAGGAAATTCAAATTCATTTTAGGGCTGGGTGCTCGCCGTTGGCCTTGTATAGGGCTCGGTAGGATAGGGCCTTGCGCTGATTTCTGACCGACGACGGCGACGGAAAAGCAATCTGGACACTGTAAATCACCGAAGCGCCTTCGCCTTTTGCATTGCAATTACGTCGGAGCTTCATGAAGCTAAGTTTAGTCCCGTGTATTGCAGGAAAAAAAATATGGCTGCTTTTTGCCGTATATGCGGGGCCGCTCGTGTGCTAAAATTCTCTTTTAGTTCTGTGGATGTGTTCTTATATGGAGAAGAGTGGGGTTGTTCATACAGTGCACAACGTCTAATCAACCTCAACTTTCGTGCTGACGGTACGGCACAAGGGGTTTTACAGCCTCTCGCAGAAAATATCCGCTTGGCGTCTTAATGCGAGGATGGGGCCTCAGACTCAATCTCTAAACATCTAAAGGAATTGTAAGAATACATTTGAAGGCATTCTTGTGCCAACGTGAAAATCGGTTTAATGAAAGAAAAAGCCACGAAGGAATCTGGCGTGCTAAAAAATGCACCCGTGCTGAATTTCAGAAGCAAGATCTCGCACACTATAGGTTACTCATTTAGCAAACTTCCTTTTATTCAAATTATTCCCACTTCTGTGATTCGTATTTCTTGTGTTTTTTTTTTTTTTGTTTTTTCTTTTTTTTAAGAAGCGGGAAGGTTGAGGCGAAGGAATTCAAAGGAATTAAAGCATTAAAAATTCCAGCGTGCGCAGCGAAGCCGTTAAGGTTGTCTGAAATGCAAAGCTGAGAACAAAAGTATATACCGCTATAGAGCCCCGATTAACAAGAAATCAAACTAGAGTAATCGTAAAAGAGCCACGTCAGCTGAAGAAATTACGCTTCTTGAGAGCGTGAGCGCTGCCCCATCTTTTCTATGAGCTTATCGTGAATGTTGAATTTCACTTTTTTTTTTCGCACAGAGGTTCATTGCACGTCGATTACTCGAATCATATATACACCTCGCGATACCCTCTGAGGCGGGGAATTTCTTCACACACAAAAAAAAAAAGATGCATGAGCAAATAATGCATGTCTCTAAATTTTGCAAAGTAATCTTCGTTGCTGTGGCAGCTAAGCTCATGCCTTCGTGGCTTACGCGGTCATCATTTACGACAGGAGACCTAAATACCTGCAAGAAGAGATCGAGTGACAGCCAAGATGTACCATGCCAGTTGTCGGCATATGACGTAGTTTCCGAGCTCATCTCGCGACATACGAAGTCTATGGATTGAAGGTTTGTCATAGGTTTGTAAGCAGCAACAAGAGCAACTAAACTGAATGTTTATAAATATGCCGATCAACCTATACAATGTATGTATGCGCTCGCTTATGAAAAACTAAGCGGCGAGCAACTCGACTCGCGAATTTTGAGCTGGAAATTTCTATATGAGTGACATTACTTAACGCTTCGCGACTAACCAGTATTTCTATGGGTGCTTTCAATGCCGATCTTCGCTGTAGAGCAGTTTCAATTAGTTTGCGCATCTTGATCACATCACGTACTACGGAGCCTTCGCAGAATGGCGAGATTATGCATTGGTTCGGTCGTCTCTGCTGCCGCTGCCTTTTTAATTATCCGTCCCAGATTCGTTTTCTTTTGCCGAAGACGTCGTCGATCGCCTCAACGACGCCGAAGGCTTGGTTGTCGCGCCAGGTGGTGGAGGCATGGGTACATAACTCATCCACTATCCCTTTTTTTTGCTTGGCGATGGTCAGGGGCTTCGTCATTTTCTCGACAACAAACCTCGATAGGCTTACAAATCTGCATTTGTGGAAAAGGTTTGGGGCGGCTGCAACTTATTACGCGGTTCCAAGAAATGAACGCATCAGACTCTAGGTGAAATTGGCTGATGGCCGATCGTCAGTAGACGAATGAGCAGGACTCAGCAGCCGATATTTTCAGCCTGCCAACGCAGGCCCAAAGGTGGGCCCTGATTAGCTGCCATTTACGCTGGGGTGCAGTTGGCCAAAGACTTTCAACCAGCTATCGGCTAAAGGTAGGGAATTAGCCAGCACGCAACGGTCGGCAGCCAAACATGCCCCAAAGTATAGGGCCGCGGTTGGCTGCCCACTAGGTTGGCCAAGTAGCACGTAAGATTTTAGCGAACGTAATTTCATAATGTTCGCACAAAGGTGGCAAAGCGACGTTTTTAAATAAAAGTTATCAGAATCAAGAGCATGAACTCTTTCACTTTCCTTTTTGTCTTCGCAACCGTAAAAATGTTTCAAATAACTTCTCTCGACTTGCGGCAGTCACAGGCTCTGAAATGAGTGCATCATGGAGGAGATATGTAAGCTCGCTGAAAGTTGCTGTTAGGTGTGTTCGTGCACAGCGTGGTTGTGACATATTTCGAAGTGTTTCTTTGATGAATTGCTTCTTGTACTATTGACGAGATGAAAATGGTCGCCATGAAAAATGCTTGTGTTAATTATGTTCACTGTCAGACATCTATTTTTTGCAATATGCTGTCTTAAGGGGAGATGGTACCCGGAGACACGACTTTACCGTTTTTGGTGAATATCGCAACTTCTACTCGATGCAAACCATTGAAATGTTGTACACGAATTTAGATGTATTTCAACTTCTTTCATCTGAAATGCCGGAAAAAAATTGCATTACATAATTTTGTATAAAACATTAAAAATGTTTTACTTCAGTCAGGGAACATTTAAAAGATAACTATTTGTTCTAGAACGACGAAACTTCTCTTAAATCTTCTTTGCAACACAGGGTTTTGACTGAACTAAAACAAATAAATTTGCTTGCTGCTTTCCAAAAATACATTTTTTTTTAATACTTTGCATTCTAGCTAGGGGACTTCAGGAGGGAGCAAAAAGTTTTTGGTCAAAAGGTATGTTTTTAGTTCAGTCTCTGCGATTACCACTAAGGAACCATTGATTGAAGTTTAAAATGAAAGCATTTATTCGATGCGGAGAAAACGTTCCTTATACACGTCAAAACAGGTTTTCTAGAAATCTTGTTTTAGAGATTTCATTGCTCGCCCATCCGCCTTATATGCACCTAGAGCGTAGTCGGCAGGTTCATCTGCATCAGACTTCTTTCCAAAACCTTTTCAGGCACTTGCCTTGGCCTTCCGTCGTTATTTGCTTTCAGCAGAGATCCTAAACTCAGTCTTGACTATTCGAGTATTGTCCATCCGATTGAGGGCTACTTCGCAAAACACTCCCGTTTTGATACCTAGGGCTTCAAGAACTTGCTTCTTTGCTTTGTTGCCATCATTGCAGAAGCTAACAGCGTCATACACAGCTGCTTTTACTGTGTAAAAGCCTACAAATGTCGTTTTGGGGAACCTGCTCCAGATCAAGTTATTGAGAGACTCGTTAGCATTCTGCGTGCGTCCATGAAGCATTTCCTGAGAAGCTCGGGTGCTGAAAGAGCTTGAAAAGCTTGCTTGATGCTTGTTATCACTGCTTCCGGAAGTGAGTGTTTGTGTTTGTAGGGTTCTGGATAGCCTAGAGCGAGACTACGGTTGTAGCTGCACCACGAAGATTGTCCTGATGGACACAGGTCATGATTCGGATTTTCATCAGTGGAGCGGCTGTGCACCAGCGGCGCGATTTTTGAATCGCTTAGGGAGCAGCTAGCTATACGAGCACGCCACTTGCTGGATATGTTCTCCGTATAAGGAAGTATTTTGTAGCGTAAAGCTACACTACGCGGGTCAGAGCCGAGTTTTGCGTGAGTGTGCGCCGCCCGTTGTGCTCATGAGCGAGAGCCGCGTGACGTCCTGAGAGGCACAGGTTCGTCGTCTCCTCGCCACAGCCGGTGCGCGCTCCTCGCCGCCGCCGCCGGCGTGCGCTCCTCTCAGCCGCGTGACCTTTAGCCGGAGCCGTGTTTACGACAGTTGAGTCGCGCGCTACTGCGCATGCTTTACGCTGCGTATATCCAGGCATAGCAGAGCTAAGCCACTGCCAACGTTTTTGGCCCTAGTTTTGAACACATTTTGGGTACTATCCCCCCTTAAACAAGTGACTGTATTTGTTTCAGCTTTGCAGAATATTCTGAGGGTCACCAATGTGTATTTCACGAAGAACGTGCGTGTTTTGTTGGCAACCTTACGGACTGACATTTGAAACTACTAAGGCAGCGTCTTACATTGCTAAGGTGGACGTTGCCTGCAAGGTCGGCCTCCGACTTTGGCCCAATCTCGGCCCCACCTTGGTAATCATGCTTGGGCCTAAGGCGACCAGACTATATGTAGACGTCGGGCCTGTTTCTGGGTTTCGGCACCAAAAATATAGAAGGGTGGATCAGGGAAAACGCCCGGCCGCCTCTTTCTGAATTTAATCCTCTGCTGTTCCCACGGCAATCAATAGCAACAGGTCGCTCAATTTCTCCAGTGGGGTTCGCTGACGGAGCGCCTAGTATCTTCTTGGAGGATCGTTGGCGTTCCTCTTGCAACCTCCAGGAAGGATCGATGGAGGAGGTCACATTCCCCTCCCGAGTTTCGGCGCTAAAAATATAGAAGAAGGAAGGCAGACACCAGGCCGCCTCTGAAGCGTTTAATCCCCCGGCTGTCCCCACGGCTGTCAATGTGGCAACATGGCACCGAGTCTCTCTCGCACGCTTTAAATCCAAAACGCCGTCTCCCTCCACATCATTCTTCTTGCAGATTCCTGCACGAATGGCCTACATATAGGACCAGCATGGGACTTAATAGGTCGGCCGGTCTAAGGCCAATAACCAGACACGAGCTCGGCCCAGTCTTGTTGACACAGTTCGGGCCAAGATCGGCCATATTGTTTGCCTACGTTAAACAAATGTTAGGCCATGGCTGATTTTTTAGTCGGGGCATGCGAAGAATTCTGCCACTATTGCACAACTGTCTGGAAACGAGGCCTCGTCTCTTCGTAGTGTTCATTGCTACCGATTGCTACCGGAGGGAATATAGGCGTGCGCGAGGCACGAGTTGAAAATATAGCATTCACGCTGTAAATAATAGAAACATTCAGGTTGTCCCGAAGCTCACAGAACAGTTATCGAACCATAGAGATTCTCGTTTGCAATGACAGACATCTGTGAATGGCCGTAAAAATGAAGCTCCAGGTGAAATTCGCCTGGAGCTTCATTTATCACGTTGGAGGCATGGTTTCATGAAAATAATGCCTTTCCTTATACGCGAGGCCAGCTGAGAAGTATAAATTGTCGCTAGAGCTTGTACGTCCTAGTGGCTTATCTGCTTTCAAGAAGTAAACTGCAAAAGCTCTGGAAACAATAGAAGTAAAAAAGCGTTAAGTGCAACATACGGTGCAAGTGCATCACCTAAGCGTAAGCTGGTGCTTATGTGAGCCTTTGAGGATATGCCCGTATTCAAGATTTTACGGTCTTCATAAGCCGCCTGCTTTTGCAAATCGTGACGCCAGGACATAGTGTCAAACCTTTTTTTTCTCCTGGAAAGAAATTAATGATAAGACTGTCGGCTTATTCTACTAATAAAAAAAACGTTCCGGCTTAAAACAATATTTTTTTTTTATTTTAAATAATAAGTAGATGATGATGGCACGGCGGTATGCTGCCATTGCATGGAAAAAGAAGTTGAAGTGCTTCAGTATTGCCTCCACTGCCCCTTTTAGTAACGGCTCCCTATATTGATTGCTTTATATTTTTGACACCAGAGTTAGAATACAACAGAAGTTCCACTTACGCCGTCTAGTATATTTAAAGTGATCTCTAAAGTTAAAATAACTAAACTTGCCAGAAACTGAGAGGAGGGGGAGGGCATGGTAAGATACGAATTGCGCAATAGGAGAGGATCGAAGAAATGCAACGGGAGAGAAACATTTGCAACAACCTACCACGCGCCTGCCCCTGCGGCTGCGTATAGATGGCGGGGCTTCCTCTGCAGACGTTCCGCTTTCAATGCCCATGACTTTGTTTCCACATTTACTGGGCGATGGCAATCTTCTATATTTTATTCATACGTTAATAAAACACACAGGTGTATAATAACAGTCATTGTTTTGTACATATAATGCCTCCTCTATTTTTACAAAGGAAGCGTTGCTATATATATTCCCAAGTTTGTAAGAAACTCAAACTGAATTGTGTGTGAGTTTGTTTGTGTGAGGCAAATGAAAGGAGAGGCTAAACGAAGTCTCCGTGACTGGCTCTATTTACGCCCTGAATTGCTGAAAATTTCTCACCAGTCTTATATACAATTCAAAATCTGAGCATTTTGTCGACCGTTCTCGTCGAGAAAATGGAGCCGCCAACAATCAAATTAAATATGGGTTATTTGCCGCTTGCCCCGTTTATGAACTGTCTTGTTTCTTGCAAGAGGAATTAGTTCATACCAACAATGCAGCATACTATGCCTCCACTGGTGTAGGGCTATCATGAGCATTTATTGAAGAATATATGTCTTAAAAAACCGGCAAAAAACGGCAGAGTGTGCCAAAGCATATGATTCACACCCCCTCTCTCACGATTTGTTCGCAGTGGAGGGGGATACCTCCACATGTGCATGCACTGTCGCGAGTGTGATTTAACACGGGTCTGGATACACTCACTTCGGGCTCGTAGCTGCACAGAACACGGCGATGTAGTGATGAGAGGGAGTGTACTTATAGTTTGTTTTTGCCAGCCGCTCTTCCATCGAAAGTGCCGGCGGCATGGACGACACGTCCTCATATTTTTTGGCCTCGTATGCACTTGGCTGCCAGAGCTCTTCGATGCTGCTCCACTTGAGAGTTTCTCCAGGCGGCAGCAGTCGACCCAATGGGACCTCCGAGCTGTCATCGGCAATGTGCTGTTTGCGGTCGTAGTCAGCCCTCGTGAATGAAAGGTTCGAGGAAGTTGACGGCCATCTTCACCTCCTCGCTGTCCTCGGGCAGGTCCTCGTCATCGTCCTCCAGCGCTTGGTCGCCAAACACCGTCTCGTCTACTACGCCCGTCGTGTCCCACACGAACAGGCTGCCGTCGTAGGAGCCGGTGAAGAGCTTGCCTTTCACCACCTGCGCCAGCCAGCCGCAACAACTCTTGCCATCATGCTCCCAGCTGTACCTATTGCGAAGTATAAGCATGCGAAGGGTGAATTTTTTCATTCGCTAAATGCCATGGGGATTAGAGTTGTAGGCAGAAGCAAAACAACGCGTAAAAACTTGGCTTTCAGGCCCGAAGTTTTGTGCCTTATCAGTTAGAAAGGAATCTGCAGGTAGAAGTGTGGATGGACTTTTGCATGCACTATACTTGTTTCCCAGCTTGATCAAAATATTAGGTTGTTTTAACCATTTCAAGCCAGCTGACATAAAATGAGCCAGGCTTGCTAATGCACATATCAAAATGAGCCAAATACACTCTTGAGAGCATTTTTTTTTTCTCAGCTTCAATCAGATAAGCTGGGCTGCTTTGATCGTTATTTTATCAATCCTTCGCCAACGCGCTACTTTCTCGTCGACTACCACGAATATGATGACATCTGGTGAAGAGCTGAATCCAGAAGACAAAAAAATAAAAAAAAAATAAAAGGGTCATCAGCCTTGTCGTGGATGAAACAATGGTGTGTATTTGCTACAGACAGCGTTAAAGCATTTAGCTGGACAAGTTGGCAGTGCCTTTCTCAATTAGTAAATAACATATAAGCGAAACAGCTGAGGCAGGCAATAAGCTACAACACTTCTAGTTGCCTTATATTTCTCCGCGCTATGTGCATTTGGCATTTCACGATGACACGTGAATTCACATTGGTACAGTGAAGGAAAATTATCGTTTATTTCATTCATTCTAGCTAGTTTACTTTTCCGCTGCCGAAGTGTCAACAACAGAAGAGAAGACACTCACGTCACTACTTGAAGCAGAAGCCTACTATCAGCCTTCACTTGCGTTGAAGCCCAGAAGCGCTCCTCATTGCACACAAGGAATATTCTAATTGGTCTTCTACTGTATTCAAAGAAATATCATTCTCAGGCACTATTTTTACGAATAGAGCGTCAAACCGACTCCAAAATAAAACTGTTTGATCAAAATTCGGACAAATCCAGATTTTCACATCTAAAGAAGCAAAATTCAAAACTTGATTGTTGATATTGTCTAAATTATTGCCTAACATGTCATTACATTTGGGTGGGGC